>NW_024872096.1:0-27413 GCF_019054845.1 Dipodomys spectabilis
CTTCTTTACAGGTTTTGTTTTTGTTTTAGGGATTTTAGAAAAAACAAAAAACAAAAAAAACCTTGGCTCCAACCAACCCAGTTCTTGGAATGAAAAGAATGCCTCTAGGTCTCCCTCCCCTTAACAACTTAACCCACCTTCATTGTTCTGTTAAGGACTGACCAACTAAACAGGTAGCCAGTAATCAGGCTCATGCTGGCATGCTGGCAACATCCGGAGTTTACTATAAACTCCACCTTTTTCACATGCTTATGTTAAACTCCACTAAACTCCTTTGTGTATGTTTACCTTAAGCTCTGCTTTACCGTTGAATTTGTGAGTCATTTAAACCAAAAGTGACAGGCTGGTTTAAACAGCCATTATGTGACAAAGTGTAACCTCACTGGCCACCTGCGTGTGGTCTGGTATGACTGCAATCTTTTGGGTGTGTGAAAATCTCATTGGTTGTTTCTTTTTTTTTTTTTTGTATCAGTAGGACCTTTTTTGTGTGAAAATACTGTACAGAGGGGTTACAATTACATGGGCAAGATAATGAGTACATTTCTTTTCACCAGCTCACTTTTCTAAAGTGTGTGAGACTCTCCTTTCACAATAACCACCTGAAAGCTGGAAGAAAAGCTGTGGCTCAAGTGGTAGAGTTGCTAGCCTTGAATGAAAAATGTGAGGGACAGAGCCCAGATCCTGAGTTCAAGCCCTAGTACCAAGATGTGCCCATGCACACGCACACACACACACACACACACACACACACACACACACACACACACACAGAGGAAGGTAGTAATGATGAGCTGAGCTAGAACTGGGGGCAGTCCAGAGGCACAGTCATAGTAAACTCTCGACACATAAGTTATTTCTCCCCAACTCCTTGGGCTGAGGGGTCTGGGCCATGGCAGTACATCCCATGGAAACTGCACCTCCATTCATGCATAGGGTACAGGACCAAAGGAAGAACACAATGGATGTTGGTTTTTACTCAGTGCATGATTGCAGACCTTCATCTTCCATCTTAACACTGGTGAGCAAAGCAGGGCTCTGAGCCCAGGGACTTCTGGGATAGCCACTGCTACAAGCAGCAGCCAGCCAGCTGTGGATTCCTGAGCTTACAAGTCTTTCATGAGCCCAACTCAACACCCACCCAAGGTGTTCCTGACAAATTTGCCTCCGTGAGTAGGCATTACATGCTGTGCCATCTTGCAGCTCTTGCCCCTCCTGACCCAGAAACCTGGTCTGAAATATTGACTTACTGCTCAGATCCACACTGCACCCATGACAGATGCCATTCTGATGACCTGGCTGATGACTTCTGTGCCCCAAGGCTAGACCCTTCTCTGATACTTTGGCCCACTCTTTAGGCAAAGGCACCCAAAGAGGCTGCTTTCAAGACTTGCAGGACACCTAGATATTGGGAGACCCTTAGCGGTCCACTGGAAATTTCTCTGCTTAGAGCCACAGAGTGAGGTTCAAGCAGGTCAGGTGGGCCTTGAACTCTGGGACTGGGCACTGTCCATTCAGCTCTTCAGCTTACCACTTGAGCCACAGTACCACTTCCAGTTTTCCTGTGGTTCATTGGAGATCAGAGTCTCCCAGACTTTCCTGTCCAGGCTGGCTTTGAACCATGATCCTCAGATCTCAGCCTCGTGAGGAGCTAGGAGGATAAGCATGAGCCAGTAGCACCCAACTGATTTGGACTTTCACCACAGTGGACTAGGAACTCCTGAAAGCTTTTCTTTATTTTTTATGTGCCAGTACTGGGGCTTGAACTTAGGGTCTGTGCTCCGGTCTCTTTAATTTTTGCCTCAAGGCTGGCACTCTACCACTTGAGCCACAGCTCCATTTCTGGCTTTTGGTAGTCCATTGGCAAGAAGAGTCTCACTAACTTTCCTCCCCTGAGCTGGCTTTGACCCACGACTTCTGATCTCAGTCTTTTCAGTAGCTAGGATTTACGTGGGTTGAGCCACCACTGGCATTGGGCTAGGAGCTTTTCTTAAACAAGTGTTCTTCCCTACATTTGCCCTGACTCCTCCATGTAAAGGAGGCCTGAGGGTCAGGAGCTGTGAAAATTAGGCTTCCAGCCACAGGAAATGGCTGGGGTCCATGGTGAAAAGCCAAGCTAATCTTCCCCCTGGGACCCATTCTGGGATCTCCATCCTCTGCCCTCCCTGTGACTCAAGTACAAACCTTGACCCAGCCTTGAATGTCCTGATGGACATGTCTGAAGCTACAGAACCTTCATTCCACCCACACCACCTATTCTACACCACACCTCAGGAGACTTTGTACATGCGACTCTCTATATTGTTCCACATCTTAGAACTCCACTGGAATTTTGGCACTGGTTATATCACCTCCAGGAGCAAGTCTTTCCTTCCCTTCTCTCTCTCTTTTTTTTAATATTGAGTTGCTAGAGATGGAACTTGTGCAGGCTGACTGGCAAATGTTCTGGCTTTGTGTGTGTGCGTGTGTGTGTGTGTTTGTGTGTGTGTGTGTGTGTGTGCCAGTCCTGGGGTTTGAATTCATGGCCTGGATGCTATCTCTGAGGTTTTGTAGTCAAGGCTAGCACTCTATTCCTTGAACCACAGCTCTGCTTCAGACTTTTGGGTGTTTAATTAGAGAAAAGTGTCTTATATAGACTTTCCTGCTTGCAATTGTGATCCTCAGATCTCAGCCTCCTGAGTAGCTAAGATTACAGGGGTGAACCACCAGCAACTGTCCTCTACCCTACCTCTTACCTCTAACCTTAGCCCTCCTATGAGTACCAGAAGAATATGTCTCACCAGGCTCACTTTTTTGCCAGTCTTGGGGCTTGAACTCAGAGTCTGGGCATGTTCCTGAGTTTCTTTTGGTCAAAGCTAGCACTCATCACTTAAGCCACAGTGCCACTTTTGGCTTTTTCTGTTTCTGTGATCCTGAGGAATCAAACCCAGGGCTTCATGCATGCTAGGTAAGCACTCTACCCCACTAAGCCACATTCACAGCCCAAGGCTCACTTCTGACAGGAACTATGTGGGTGGGATTTATTGGCTTACCCCTTTTGGTGCAGAAATCACTGGCTATTTCATATCTTTGCCAAGATTTGTGACCAGTCTGTGACTCGGCAATGAGGAATGGTGAATGAGGGATAGCCACCAGACCCCAGAGGAGGAGGCTCACATATTCTACAGAGGGATAGAGAATATGGAGCCAGAACCTGTGACACCTCCTACAGCCTAGGAACTGTGGTCTCCCTGGAGGCAGTGGCTGGCTGCTAGATGTCCCGATGGGACATCTCAGCAGAACATAAGGCACTTGTTGCACAGCCCAGGCAAAGCCCGTGGGGCTTGAGTTATTAAATGGCAGAGAAGGATGCTTTTTTCAAGCTGCTGGCTCAGACTTAGGACTCTCTGAGGACTTGCCCAGATTAGGGGGGTGGACATGGGCAACCTGCTGAATGCCCATCATCCCTACATCATCCATCCATACACAGAGACATGGAGTTACTGCCTCCTTTTGGGGGGGGGGGGTGAGGCAGGTCCAGGATTGTACTATGAGCCTAGGCCCTGTCCCTGAGCTCCTTTTGCTCAAGGATAGCACTCTGCCCTTCAGCCGCAGCCCCACTCATGGTTTTGTTTCTTTTCCTCTGTGATCTCTTAGAAAGAAGAGTGTTGTGGACTTTCCTGCCCCGGATGAATTCAAATTGGCATTCTCTACATCTCAGCCTCAGGAAGAGTTAGGGTTATAGGCAGGAGCCACTGACACCTGGCTTTCTTTTCTTCTTGTTCTTTTTTTTAATCGTGACAATCTGAAATCTTCACGGTGTCATTCCAATGGTTTGCATTCAAAGTAATCTACCCAGGCCTGGGATTCGAATGCTATGACTACCAACCACAAATGGAGGGAGATCCTGATGAACTCATTCCTGTTCATGTGAATGCTAATGGAATGTAATAAAAGTAATAATTCAATTTGAAGTTAATTCATGATTCTATTTTAGAATGCCACACAAAAATTGTGGGATTTATGTCTTCATTCTAGCACCATGGTATGATTAAGGATATTGACTAATTTTTAATTAATGCTTTTATAAGTATTCAACCATGATACTTCATTAAATGGAGTCATAATTTAGTAACTAATAATTGGTAATAATGTATATATATAATTTAATAATATCCTCACATTCTTTCTTTGTATTTGTGTGTGTATATATATATATATATACATATATATGCAGGTATATATGAATGTATATATATATATATAATATCAATCTACACATCTATTTATTGGGCACTACTGTGGCTTGATTACAGGTGCTCAGGATTTCCTGGATTCTCAGTTTGGCGGAGGCTGGTGTGCTAAGACTGTTCCCAATTTATGGATTGGGCATTGTAGGTGAGTTGAAATCTCAGCATGGCCAAAAATTTATTTGTGGAATAAGAAGCCAATTTGACACATTTTTCCTTCTCTGTGAAAGTCCTGGGTCTCAATACGATGTATAATCCATATGCAAATATATCCTATGAAATATGATGCAATAAAAGAAATGTTATATGTGTAATAATACTAAATAAATAAGGGTAATAAATGTCATATGCAGTAGAACCCATATATGAAATAGATCTCATATATATGAAGATTATTTTTTCCAGTGCTGGGGCTTCAATTCAGGCCCTGGGAACTGGTCTGAATTTCTTTTTTCTTTCTTTTTTTTTTTTTTTGCCAGTCATGGTGCCTTAACTCTGGGCCTGGGCACTGTCCCTCAGCTCTTCAGCTCAAGGGGAGCGCTCTACCACTTGAGCTACAGTGCCACTTCTAGCTTTTTCTGCTTATGTGGTTCTGAGGAATTGAACCCAGGGCCTCATGCATGCAAGGCAAGCACTCTACCACTGAGCCACCTTCCCAGCCCCATGAATTTCTTGTCTTCAAGGACAGTGAGCTTTCCCCTTCACACACAGTGTCACAGAGTTATCCAGACCTTGAGTTCAAATCCCAGGCCTGCTAGAAAAATGGTGCAATTTCCTAGCCAGGGTCTTATTGTTATTATTACTTTTTTTTGGCCTATCACAGGGCTTGAACTCAGGTCTTCGCATCTCTGCCACAGCTGATCATTGGATCCTACCACCCTACTTCAAATTTCGGAGCTGGCAAAAAAATAAATAAATAAAATGGAAAAGGATAAAACTGAGAAGTTCAAGAAGGTGGTTTTACTTTTTTTTTCCTTTGTACTGTGACCATCCTGGGTCTAAATGAAAAGCCCCAGAATGCGTACATGATGTTGCATTGCTAATGTTTCGTGGGCTATTAGGGAAGCCATAGCTGAAACCAGCAACTTAGGCCTGGAGGTCGAATCTTAGAACTGCCACTAATGAATGGTGGGAGGTTCTAAGAAACGCATTCTGATATACATCCGTACAAATGGAATGTTATAAAAGTAACATTTAAATTAGTATTTAGTGTATGTTTATATTCTAAAATTATACACAACAATTATTCTACATTGACCAATTTTCAATTAATACTTTATTATGTATTCAATCATGATACTTAAAACAGGAAGGAATAATTTAATTGCCAAAAATTGGTAGTAATATCCTATATGCAGTTTCATAATATACAGATATCTCTTTTGTTTTATACAGATACATCTATCTATCTATCTACATCTACAAATCTACACATTTATCTGTTTATACACTTGTCACTTCTGGGGCTCAGTGATAGAATGCTCACCGAGTATGTACAAAGCCCTGGGTTCCATTCCTCACTACCAGTTGCACAGAAAAATCCAGAAGTCATGCTGTTGCTCAAGCAGTCATGTACTAGGTTTGAGCATAAAAGTTTAGGGACCGTGTCTAGACACTTACTCAAGATTCAGAACTGGCACCAAAACAAAATGATAGAATGTTCTGACTGCAAAAATATAAGGATAGGACTGCAAATACATCATCACAGAGCAAGCTAGGAGTCTGGTGCTGAGAGCTGCAATCTAACCTGATTTAGCCAGAGGTAAATTGCTTGCAACCCAGCTACACAGAACCAGATGCTTCTGGCTGGCTCAGCCCTGTCATCCAAGATACTGGGGGCTGAGATCAGACACTGGTGGTTTTAAAATCCAGCCCTGACAGGAAGTCTGCAAAACTCTGAGCTGTGGCTCAAAGTGGTAGAGCTCTAGCCTTGAGTAAAAGATCTTAAGACAGTACCCCCAAACTTTCAGTGGAATCCCCGTGGCTGACTCCCCGCCCCCCACAAAAACCCACCCCTCTAAATCATTAGATGTGAACTTTGAGTAGTTTGGTGACCTGATGAAAGCACCCTAATTCTAATGACAGCATGTGGGATACAGCTATGTCATGAGTCTTATATGAGGAATGCTGTACTGAGTGCATTCTTGCATCTGGTCCTTGTAAGAGCTCCACAGATTATTGTGCAAATGAGAACCTTGAGGCTCAGATATGTCCCCATGTCAGGGCCAAAATGATGTATGTACTGAACTCTAGTGAGTTTTCTCCTGCAGACAATTGCTTTGGTTTATTTTCCTCGGTCATGAACCTTGAACTCAGGGCCTAGACATTGACCCTTCCCTGTAGGGCTCATGGCTAGGACCCTACCAAGGGGACCCAAGGAACCCATACAAAAGTGTTACAGTCTAGGCATCTGTGGCTGATATCTGTCATCCTGCCTACTTTGACACATTTTTTTTCCTTCTCTGTAAAAATCCTGGGTCTCAGTATGAAGTATAATCCATATGCTAATATATCCATGTGATAAGATGCAATAAATGAAATAAATGTTATATATGTAATAATACTAAGTAAAATAAATAATGAATAAATAAGGGTAATAAATGTCATATGGTGTAAGCCCATGTATGTAAAAAGATCACAAAAATGAATATTTTCCAATGCTACCGCTTAAATTCAGGCCTGGAAACTGGTCTGAAATTCTTGTCTTCAACAACAGTGAGCTTCCCCTCCCCCACAGTGTCACAGAGTTACCCAGACCCTGAGTTCAAATCCCAGGCCTGCCAGAAAAATGGAGCAATTCCAAGTCACGGCATTAATTTATTTTGTCCAGGCCCCGGGCTTGAACTCAGCTTGTGTCAATTCTGCCTCAGCTTCGATCATCCTAGGCTGGGGTGCAGCGAATGGACCCACAGCCCATTCTGAGATCTTAGGACCCGAGTTCCAATCTCAGGACTGATTAAAAAAAGAAGGAGAAAGGTAGGGAAGGTGGCTCAGTAGTAGAGGCTTGCCTTGAATGCATAAGGCCCTGGGCTTCATTCCTCAGCACCACATAAGCAGAAAAAAGCTGGAATTGGTGCTATGGCTCAAGTGGTAGAACACTAGTCTTGAGTAAATAGTTGAGGAACAGTGTCCAGACCCACATTTCTGGCCCCACAATCAACAAAAAAAAAGAAAGAAAGAAAGAGAGAGGGGGGAAAAAAGAATAAGGCTAAAACTGGGAAGTTCCAGAAGGCGGTTTTACTTTGTTTTTTCCTTTGCATTGTGACCATCCTGGGTCTAAATGAAAGGGCCCAGAAAGAGTATGTGACCTTACACTGCTGAAGTTTGGTGGGCTATCAGGCAAGCCATAGCCCAAACCAGCAACGTATGCCCAGGGTTCAAATCCCGGGACCACCATCTACAAATGGTGGGAGATCCTAAGAAACGCATTCTGACATACATCCATATGAATGGAATGTTGTAAAAGTAACAATTACATTAGTAGCTAGTATATGATTATATTAAAATTGTAAACAATAATCATAGTACATTGACTATTTTTCAATTAATATTTAATTATATTTTCAACAATTAGAAATAAAGGAAGGAATAATTTAATTATGGATAATTGGTAGTAATATAGTATATGTAATTTAATAATATACAGATATCTTTCTTATTTTATACATACATATATACATGTGTGTATGTATATAAGCTATATATCTATTTCTACACTTGTCACTCCTGGAGCTCAGTGGTAGAATGCTTACCTAGTATGTATGAAGCCCTGGATCTGTTTCCACACTATCACATGCACAGAAAAAGCCGGAAGTGGTGCTGTCACTCAAGCACCAAAGAAAAGTTAGAATTTTCGAACTGCAACTGTACAAGGCCAGGACTTTAAATACTTCATGATAGAGCAAGCAGGGAATCTGAAGATGACTGCTGCCATCTATCCTGACAGCCAGAGGTTAACAGCTGCAAACCAACTCCATCCAACCAGACGCTGCAGGCTCATATCTAGCTGCTCAGGGGATGAGATCTGACACTGGTGGGTTGAAAACTCAGCCCTGTCAGGAAGTCTGTGAGACTCTGAGCTGTGGCTCAAAGTGGTAGAGCTGTAGCCTTGAGGAAAAGATCTTAGGACAGTACCCATAACCTATGAGTGCAATCCCTGAGTCTGATGACCCTTCCTCCCGCTTCCCCGCCACCCCCCCCCCCAGACTAACCACCCATCTAAACTATTAGATGTGAACTTGTGTGGTTCCTGACATGTTTCTGAAGGAATGGTGATACTGATGAAAGCATCCTAATTCTAATGACAGCTTGTGGGATACAGCTATACGATGAGTCCTTCCTGGGGTACTAGGTCCTTCACGGGGTGCTGTGTGCTGAGTCCTTCACAGGGTGTATTCTTTCATTTGATCCTTGTTAGAACTCCACAAGTAAGATGATTGTGCAGATGAGAAACTTGAGGCACAGATATTTCCCAAGGCAGGGCCAAATTTATGAATGTACTGAACTCTACTGACTTGATTCCTGCAGACAATTGTTTTGGTTTAGTTTTCTCCATCATGATCCTTGAACTCAGAGCCTAGACTCTGATTTTCCTCTTATGCTCATGGCTAGTACTCTACCACGTGGAGCCAAGGACCTCCTTGCAACAAAGTGTCACTGGTTAGGTGTGTTTAGCTGAGGTCTATCATCCTGCCTGCTCAAGAAGCTGAGGATCTGGGTTCAAAACTACCCACAGAAAAGGTCCCATGACACTCTCATCTCCTATTCACCACTTAGAAACTTGAAGTGGAAGCTGGGTGCCGGTGACTCATGCCCATCATCCTAGCTACTTACTCAGCAGGCTGAAAGCTCAGCATCACGGTCCAAAGCCAGCCTGAGCAGGAGATTCCTTGAAATGGTTATTGCCAATGAACCACCAGAAAACCTGAATGGGCTCTGTAGCTCAAGTGGTAGAGCTGTCCACTTGACCTGAAGAGCTGAGCGACAGCACCCAGGCCCAGACTTCAACTCCTCCAACTTACAAGAAAAGAAAGCAAGAACCCTGAAGTACAGTGCTGGGAATGGGTCTTAGGGGTAGAGTGCTTTGCATGTATGAAACCCTGGCTTTGAATCCTCAGTGGCACATCACTAGAAAAAAAGCCTGAAGTGGCTCTGTGGCTCAAGTGGTAGAGTGCTATCCTTGTAAAGGAGAAACTCAGGTACAGTGCACAGGTCCTGAGTTCAAGCTCCAGGACTGGTATATGCACACAAATTACCCCCCCCCCACACACACACACAGATACCAGAAGTGAAACTGTGACATCAAAGGGTAAAGCACTGGGAATTAGGCCCTTAGAGGAGACTTGATCTGGTACAGCTATTTTCCAGGCTATGCCTTTGTTTTGGGGATTTTAGAAAACAAAACTTTAAACAAGGTCAACTAGACCTTGGCTCCAACCAGCCTGTTCCTGGAATGGAAAGAATGCCTCTAGGTGCCCCTCCCCTTAACAACCTAACTCACCTTGACTGTTGAGTTAAAGACTGACCCATAAAACTGATAGGTTGTTATCTGGCTCCAACTACCTGACACCTCGTGCTTATGGTGGTAAACCCTGCCTTTCATACATGCTTACAGTAAACTCTGCCTATCGGCCACCTGTGTGTGGTCTGGTATGACCATGCAATCCTTTTGTGTGGTATGATCCCATTGGTCACCTGTGCATGACCAGGCTCAACCTCATGGATTTTGCCTTTGCAAACCAAAGAATGGGGACTGCTCAGGGTGGCAGTATCAGCTCTTGAGCCTGTGCTGTGGTCCTGGCCAGTCAGTGTAGGAAACTTCTCAATAAAGTTGCTTCTTTGTTAACAACTTTGTTGTGGTGAGCTCTGTCACTCCAGACAACTAGGTGGGTTTGCCTGCCTGAGTAGGGGTCTTCCTACTACACACTAAGCTTCTCAGCTCATGGTCAGTACTCAGGCCCTGTGTTCAACCTGGAAACCTAGCCACCCAAGGCCCAACTAGGAGAGGTCAAAGGTTTCCAAACCTGATAAGCTTCACCAGCCCTACATAACAGGGAACATTGTCATTTTGCAAATGTGCTTAGATGTAGCAAACTTCTGAAAACCTAGGGAGGCACTGTTGCCAATAAAGAATAAAGAATCTTTGCATTAGGTTCAGCTCCCTGGTTGTTGTCTGCCAGAAGAAATCTTGAATTAATTGTAGCAGTTTGTTTCAACACTGGAACATAGTCTAACAAAGACAGGATAAGTGCAGGGAACTTGGCCTGCCATGGGAGGTGGCACAAATGAAAGCTTCCTGTCAAACCAGAGCACTGGGGAGAGAGATATCTTGGGGTACAAAGAGGGCTTTTTCTCCTGGTCTTCAGGGCCTGCCCACACTCATCATCACTAGTTCGCCCGGATAGAGTTGTTTGTTACTGAGCTGTACAGGAGTGAGGACTTTTGTCTGCCTGTTCCAACCAAGAGGCAGACTTCCTCCAGCAACCTGGGGTGTGGAGAAACCCTCAGGCTACACTGGGAACAGGAAGGGGAGTCCTGGAACATGTACTGTCTTGAAAGCACCCTCTGTGCTATGAAATCCTTCTATTCAAAGCAAATTTCCTACTAGGTGTCTTTCTTCATAGCGACTTTGGATGTTCACCGATAGAAATACATTCACACATACACAGATACATGGAGTTACTGGCTCTATTTTTTTTTTTTTGGTACAGGTCCTGAGGCTTGAACTGTGAGCTTAGACATTGTCCCTGAGCTCCTTTTTCACAAGGAAGCACTTTATTGTGCCTTAAACCATGATACATCATTAAATGAGGGCATAATTTAATACCTAATAATTATTAGTAATATATTACATGTAATTTAATGATATATAGACATCTCACATTCTATAAATATATTTATATATTTACATATACACTGGAATATACATATACATCTCTCTTTCTCTCTCACTCTCCATGCATATATATGTATTTGCAGCAATTTAGGCATCTATCTATTTATACATTGGCCACTCCTGGAGGTTAAACTTAGGTCCTGGGAACTCCCTGGCAGTGAATTTGTTTGAGGCTGATGTGCTTACATTGATCCCTTGATGAATTGGGTATTTCAGGCCCTGAGTTCAAATCCCAGCATTGCCAAAGACAATAGGTGGAGTAAGAAGCCAATATTGACCTATTCTGCTGTCTGTGAAAATATTGTTTACTAGGTACAATATGTAATACCTATGCAAATACATACATATATATATATATATATATAATGTACATTATAAATGCATATAAATATTATTTTTCCAGTCCTGGGTCTAGAATTCATGCCCTGGGAAATGCTCTTGACTTTCTCTTATTCAAGGAGGGTGAGCGTCCAGTTCACCCACAGCAAAATAGAGTTACCCAGTCCCTGATTTCAAATCCTAGGTATGGCAGATAAAATGTCCCAAATTCCAAGCCAGGACCTTAACTTTTGTGGGTGGGGAGGCAGGCACGGGGCTTAAACTTAGTTCCTCATTTGTTTTCTTTGCAAGGTGAACTTCGTGGGTCTGAATGACACGGCAGAAAAGTGTTGGAAACCTGGCATTGCTGAAGGCTGGAGGGCTACTGGGGAAGCCATAGGCCAACACGGCAACATAGGCCCTGGGTTCAAAGCCGGGTCCTGACCCCTACAAATGGTGGGAGATCCTAATAATCTCGTTCCTATTCATAGGAATACTGATGGAAGGGTATGAATGTCAAGGTTGAATAAGTTGTTCCTGAATGATACTATAAAATTAGAGTTATTTTAGGAGGCCGATGGATTTTAATGAATATTTTTGACACATTAAAAGAATACTATTAATTACATGGACGCAATAGTTTCTGGACAGTGGTTGATTTAATTAACAATTCATTAAGGATGAAAACAATAATATAAATTACATGGAGGCATTAAAAATACCCAAATATTGGTAGGAATGTAGCCTATTTAACTGAATAATGTATAGACATCTCTGGCACTCTATAAAGATCTA
Source organism: Dipodomys spectabilis (assembly GCF_019054845.1). Classification (NCBI taxonomy): domain Eukaryota; kingdom Metazoa; phylum Chordata; class Mammalia; order Rodentia; family Heteromyidae; genus Dipodomys; species Dipodomys spectabilis. Next base: position 12,235 of record NW_024872096.1, read on the forward strand.
TATTTATTTGTGTACTACCATCTGCATGTCAATCTGTTCTTATTTTGTCAACCCCTGGGGCTTGATCTCAGGTGCTGGAAACTGCTTGTCAGCTCAATATGCCCCAGGCTGGCGTACTGACACTCACCCATTCATGAATTAGGCCTTGTAGGTTGTGAGTTCAGATGCCAGCACTCACAAAAATTGACTCATGGAGTAAGAAGCCCATGGTGACACAGGTTTTCCTTTGCTGTGAAAGTCCTGGAAGTCAGGTGTGAAGTTTCATACATAGGCAAATCTATCCTACGTAATAAACGTAATAAATAGTCCAAGTGTAAGAACAATCAATAAAATAAATGGTAAATAAATGAATAAAACAAAAAAATGAATAGCTACACTAAGCACAATATGGAGTCAATATATGGGGCTCGATCTCAGGGCCTGGGAACAACCTGGTAGCTGAATTAGCTAGAGGCTGCTGTGCTGGCAGCCACCCATAAATGAATTGAGCCTTCTAGGCCCTGAGTTTAGATCCCAGCACTGCCAAAAATGTAATCGTGGAGTGGGAAACCCAGCGTGACACATGATTTTCTTTTCTTTGAAAGTGCTCAGTGTAAGGTAGGATATATAATTCGGATGAAAATCAATATGCTATGTAAATAGGATGTCACAAAGGTAAAAAAATGTCATAGGTGGAAGAATTGTCACTACAATAAATAATAAACAGATTGAATTAGTAATGAATCATTCTAGGATAAAATTAGATGCAGTAATTATAGGACATGGATTAAGTTTACTTAATATTTTATTAAGTAAACTTATTTTATTAACAGAATAAAAATTGCATAGAGACATAAATACCTAATAATTCGTAGTAGCACATGATGCTAAATTTAATAATATATAGACATCTGTCTCATTCTATAAAATATTTAATTATATGCAAAGATGTATGTACATATGTGATAAACAATACCAGGATATTGAGTATTAATTAATGCTTAATTAAATGTTAACTGGAACACATCATTAAATGGAGATATAATTTAATACCTAGTAATTGCTAATAATGTTATCTATAATGTAATAATATAGACATCTCTCTTTTGTATATATATTATTTATGTATACAACAATCTATCTATTTATACCTCCTTTACTCCTGGGGCTCAGTGATTGAGATCTCGCCTAGTAAGCACGAAGTCCTGGGTTTCATTCCTCAGTGCCACATAAGCAGAAAACCTGAAAGTTCTGCTGTCTTTCAATCAATTGAGTGCTAGCCTTGAGCACAAATGCTTAGGGACACTGTCTAAGCCCTTACTCAAGCCCCAGCACTGCCACCAAAAAAAGGTAGAATGTTCTAACTGCAATTATAGAAGGACAGGACTTCAAATACCACATCACAGAACAAGCTAGAAGTCTGGCACTGACAGTTGCCACCTAACCTGACTTAGGCATATGTAAACAGCTGCAACCCAGTTTCACAGAAGCATATGCTGCTGGCTTATCCCCATCATCCTGGCTGCTTGGGAGCTTTAAAACCAAGCCCTGGTAGGTAGTATGTGAGACTCTTGGAGATGTGGCTTTAAGTAGTAGAGCCTTAGACTTGAGCAAATGTTATTAGAACAGTATCCACATGCATTGAGTTCAAGCCCTATGGGTAGCCTTCCCTCCTCCCCCCCAAAAAAAACACCCCCACTAAACCATTAGAAGTTAACTTGTGTGATTTGTGAAATGTTCCTCAAAGAATGGTGATACTGATGAAAGCAACCTAATTCCAATGACAGCTTGTGGAATAGAGCTATGTTCTGAGTCCTTCATAGGGTGCTCTGTGCTGAGTCTGGCACAGGGTGCTGTGTTCTGAGTCCTTCACAGGGTGCAGTGTGCTGAGTCTTGCATTGGATGCTGGGTGATGAGTCTTCACATGACACTGTGTGCTGAGTCCTTCAAAGAGTGCTATCTGCTCTGTCCTTCACAGAGTGCATTCTTTCATATGGTCCTTGTAAGAGCTACACAACTGAGATGATTATGCAGACAAGAATATGGAGATGCAGATATGTCCCCATGGCAGGGACAAAATTATGTATTACTGAAGAGTGGGTGAGTTGTCTACTGCAGACAATTGTTTTGTTTTGTTTTTTTCTCAATCATGATCCTTGAACTGGCATCATAGGCACTGACCCTTACCTCTTGGGCACATGGCTAGCACTCCACCACGTGGAGACAAGGACCCCCTTGCAGTAGAGTGCCACAGCCTTGGGGTCTATAGCTGAGGTCTGCCAGCCTGCCTTTTCAGGAAGCTGAGATCTGAGGATCTGGCTTCCAAACTATGCCAGACACAAAAGGTCCCATGAGACTATTATCTCCAATTCACCACTAAGAAACCTGAAGTGGAAGCTGGATGCTTGTCACCCATGCTTGTCATCCTAGCTCCTCAGGAGGATGAGATCTGAAGATCATGGTTCAAAGCTAGCTTGGGCAGGAAAGTCTTTGAGACATTTAGCTCCAATGAACCATGAGAAAACCTGAAATGGTGCTTTGGCTCAAGTAGTAGAGGCACAAGACTTGAGGGACAGCACCCAGGCCCAGACTTCAACTCCTACAAGCAACAACAATAAAAAAGAAACAAAATAACAAACATGAAGTAGAGGGCTGGGAATGTGCCTTGGGGTAGAGTGCTTTGCATCTATGAAACTCTGGACTTGATTTCTCAGGAACACATCACTAGAAAAAAGCCTGAAGTGGCTCTGTGGCTCAAGTGGGAGAGGGCTATTCTTGTACAAGAGAAATTAGGTACAGTGCTCAGGTTCTGAGTTCAAGCTCCAGGACTGGTGTATGTGTGCACACACGCATGCACACACACACACACACACACACACACACACACACACACACACACACACAGACTAGTAGTAAAGCTGTGACACAAATTGGTAAAGCACTGGGCTCCTGCACTGAGCTCATGGTCAGCACCGAAGTCCTGTGTTCATCCCCAAAACCTTGCCACCCAGAGCTCACCTTGGAGAGGTCAAAGGTTTCAAAACCTGATGTGCTTCAGCAGTCCTAGATGACAAGAAGCATGGTGAGATCAGACATGTGCTTGGATTTCCAAAGCTTCAGGAAACCTAGCAGAGGCATCATAGGCCCATCAGCACCCTCAATGAAACATTTCTTGAGGTTAAGTGCCCTAGTTATCTGCCAAAAGGACTCCTGAATTATTTTGAGCACTGTATGTGAACACCAGAATATAGTCTCACAAAGGCAGGATAAGTGCTGGGAACTTGGCCTGCCACCGGAGGTGGCAAAAATGAAGGCTTCCTGTGAAAATGGACCACTGGGGAGAGAGATAGCTTGGGGTACAAAGAGGTCTTTTTGTCCTGACCTTCAGAGCCCATCCACACTCAATCCTCAATAATTGGCCCAGATGGAGTTGCTTATTACACAGCTGTAGAGGACTGAGGCCTTTTCTCTGCTTGTTCAGACAATGAGAGAGCATTCTTCCAGCAGGCCTGGGAGGCAGAGAAACCCTCAGGCTACACTGGGAACTGTGAGGGGAGTCCAGGAACATGCACTGTCATGAAAGCAGTCTCTGTGTTATGAAATCATTGTATTGAAAAAATTTCTAGCTTGATGCCTTTTATCATAGCTACTCTGGAGTTTCACCTATAGAAATACATACACACATACACAAAGACATGGAAGTAGGTCCTGGGGTTGAACTATGAGCATAGGTGTTGTCCCTGAGTTACTTTTGCTCAAGAGTAGTGCATTAACCTTGAGCAACAGCCCCACTTCTGGGTTTTCTGTGATCTCTTAGAAATAACAGTGTCATGGACTTTCCTATGCTGGTTGGATTCAAACTCAGATTCTCTACATCTCAGCCTCCTGAGGAGCTGGGATTACAGTCAGCAGCCACTGGCACCGGCCTTTCTTTTCTTCTTCATTTTTTAATCTGGACAATCTGACCACTTAACAGCATCATTCCAATGTCTTGAATTTATAAGTAAACTACCCAATGTTCTTTATAGGTGCTTTCTCTGAGAAGGATTTTCTCTCCTCCTCTTCTCCTCTACTCACAGGTTTGAAGCCAAAAGTGAGAAATGAGTGTCACATGATTTTGGCAGTAAATGTCCACAGGACATGCCAGTTCAGTCACTTAGCATTGAGCTGCAGTGAATTTACTGTCTCAGCACGAGAGGACCAAAACCTGGAACGATCCTCATACTGTCTGCCTATAAAATTATCTAATAATTTTCAGTGTTTTGTGTCTCCAACCTGAAGTATCTAGAAAATAATAAAAGCATCTTCATGTTTCCTTTTTTCTCTAGTACCTCTCGAGATTTAGACTAAGGATTTGTGTGGAGCAGATCCTCGGCGAATCCCTGAGAAAAGCCACTTGAAGTCTCCTCAGGAGATCTCTGTTCAAAGCCAGCCCGAGCAGGAAAGTCTGCGAGACTCTTATTTCCAATAAACCACCAGAAAACCAGAAGTGTATCAGTGGCCCAGAGGGTAGAGCTCCAGCTTTGAGAAAGAAAGTCGAGCAGGAGATACAAGCCAGACCAGGCAGGAAAACCTGGCAGGCACATATGTCCAATTAACCCAGATGGCTAGAAGTGGAGCTGTTGCAGTGGTAGAGTCTCAGCCTTGAGCAAAACAGCTGAGGAACACATAGGGCCCTGAGTTTAAGCCTTGATATGGCCACCAAAAAAATTCAAAAAGAGAAGGCCAAGTTTATGTATTAGTGTCCTACCTACTTATGTGTGCAGATTACCTCCCTGAGTGAAAACAGATTGTATGCAATGCTTCTCCTTTTATGTACAGATTTATTTTTCAGATAGGTTTGTTGTACATACTACATCGTTCTCTTCTTTTCAGGCCCATGGCTTTTCTCTTCCACAGTTCCAGGACTGTGTCCTTATATGGTGCACACTTAAGATCTCAGCAGCTTTTATTTACATTTTATTATGAGGCCAAGGCAGGAACAATCACAAATTAGGCAGGGGAAGAGAAGATCAGGGTTTTTGAAATAACCAGTATTCAGAAAATTAAACTTGGGGGATGTAAAATGATAGCATACTTATGTAGAAACTACCATTAAGAAAAAGATGAGAGGGCTGGGAATGTGGATTAGTGAGGGAGTGCTTTTCCCTGCCATGCAAGAAGCCCTACAGAGGGTTTGATCCCTCTGTAGCACATGCAAAGAAAAAGCCAGAATTGGTGCTGTGGCTCAAGTAGTAGAGTGCTAGAGACAGTGCCCAGGCCTTGAGTTCAACTCAAGTACAAGTAGCTTAACATCACCAAGGGAAACCCAGGAAGCTCTTGAACATCTGCCCTTTCAGAAGTGGATGTCAGAGGGTCATAGACTTTTCTGCCCTGGCTGGCTTCACCTTGTGATCCTCAGACCTCAGCCTCCTCAACAAGGGTGATGGGCCTTAGCTACTGGTGCTCTGCTAGGTCAGAACTGTAATGACATTGACAATACAAGTCAACTGCTTATCACAAAGGCTTGGGGAGCATATTAAGCCTTTCAACAATGGACCTTTCAGAACCCTGTAGGACACAAGGTTATAATGCTAGAGTCTGAGAGGCTGGGCATATGGATCTGCTGAACTTGAACCTTGAGCTCTGACTCCAATTCTGGTGTACATCAGTGTCAGCGTTCATTTTCCAGAGAATGTTCTCCTAATTAGCAAATAGGAAAAGTAATTTGTTTAACCCTCACTTTTTTCCCATTGTGTGTCTCGAACTGAAGCCTGGGCACTGTTCCTGAGCCCTTCATCTCAAGGTGAACTCTCTACCACTTGAGCCACAACACCACATGGGGTCTTTTGGTGGTTCCTTGGTGATAAGAGTCTAACAGGCTTTCCTTGCCCAGGCTGTCTTTGAACTGTGGTCTTCAGATCTCAGCCTCCTGAGTAGTAGGGTTCCACGTGTGAGAAGCTGGCATCTGGCCTATTGTTTTTGCCAGTGCAGGGATTGAACTAAGGGCCTGGGTACTGTCTCCGTGCTTCTTTTTCTCAAGGCTAGCGCTCTACCACTTGAGCACTCCACAGCTTCTGGCTTTTTCTGAGTATATGGCACTGAGGATTCAAACCCTGGCATTCATGCATGCTGAGCAAGCTCTCTACCACTAAGCCACATTCCCAGTCCCACCCTTACAATATTATCCCTCAACTTGCCTATCCTCAAGGAAAGGCTTCTGAGTATAATTCATCTAAAGAAATCCCTATAGGAAGGTGTTAAAGATAAACAAGACAAAGCTCATATGTGGGAGAGACTCTAAACATGTGAAGACCGTGACAAATGCCTCCATTTAATCATGTATCATGTTTCAACACTTAATAAAGTATTAATGAAAAATGAGTCAATGACCTAAATTATTGTGTATAATTTTATAATAGATGTGCAAAATGTAATAAATATTATGTGTATAATATACTAATACAATAAACAATAAGTAAATGAATAAAATATAGAAATACAGAAATACAAAATCAATAATAAAAAATCATAGTTTGTAATAAACATACACATGTAATACGAAACATATATTACACATGTACATGAATATTTTTTTCCATTATAGGGACTTAATTCAGGCCCTGGGAACTCTACCTTGAATTTCTTTCCCTCAAGGACAGTGAGCTTCCCCTTCACCTACGGTGCAAAACAGTTACCCGGATGGTGAGATCAAATCCCAGCAGTGGCAGAAATACTAGCCCCAGTTCCAATACAGTGACTTAATTATTTTTAATGGAAGCAGTTATGTTTATTCAGTTCCATACTGAACATTTTAAAAACAGCAGTGTATAATTTTGTGTATCTATTCAGACATCCTTCCCTTACCTGCCAAGTGCTTCTCTGAGCTCTAAATTGTTTCCTTTTTTGTGCATTTTTTGTTGTAAAAATGTTTTATAGAGGGGTTACAGTTACATGAGCAAAGTAATGAGTACATTTACTATTGAGCATTGTTGCCTCCTCCTTTGTTTTCCCCTTGCCATCCCTTCCCTCCCACCTCCACAGCTATCCCCCCAACCCCAGCTGAGGTCAGTGACTTAATTTTTTGTTTTTGGCTTGGCACAGGATTTGAACTCAAGTAGTAGAAACTCTGCACCTTCCCTCACATTGCTACAGATTTACCAAGATCCTGAGTTCAAATCCCAGGCTAGGAAAGAAAACTGGCAGAAATTGCAAACCAGGGGGATTTTTTTCAATTTAGTTAAATAATTAATTAATTTTTAATTTATTCTATTTTTTTTTGCCAACCATGGAGCTTGAACTCAGGTTGTGGCAAATATACCTCAACTCTGATTGCCTTAGACTGGACTACAGCCTCTCACCCATGGTCGATCCTGGGATCCTAGGTCCAGAGGGCTTGCAGGAAGAAAAAAAAAAAGTGGGACAGCACAAAAACTAGAGAGCTGCAGAGGCCTGGGTGTTTTACGTTATTTTTTTCTTTGCAGGGTGACCATCCTGAGTCTGAATGACACGGCTGCAAAGTGGATCTGAACTGCTATACTGCTATTCCTGAAGGCTTGTGGGCCACCAGGGAAGCCATAGGCCAACCTGTCAACATAGGCCCTGGGTTAAAAACCTAAGTCCTGATACCTACCAATGGCAGGACATCACAAGAGACTTGTTCCTATGCATAGGAATACTGATTGAAAGAGTAGTTCGTGCATCAGTCGAGTCTAAAAGGGGATGTAATAATCCTAGGATGCTGATTGGTTTTAATAGATAGTTTATTAAGGACGGAAAGAATAATATTACTTCAAAGACAGTATAATAAATACCTAGGAGTTGGTAGGAATGTAGGAGCCGTCATTCAGTCAGATAGATGGCTCTGGCACTCTTTACAAATACGTATTAATTGTATACCACCATCTGCCAATCCATGTATCACTGTTTTGGCCAAACCTGGGGCTCCATCTCAGTGCCTGGGAACCACCTCACAGCTTCATTGACCAGAGGCTGCCGTGTTCACCCTTACCCATTCATGAATTGGGCCTGCTAAGCCCAGAGTTCGGATCCCAGCAGTGCCAAAAATTTAATCTTGGAGTAAGAAGCCGAGTGTGACACATGTTTTCCTTTTCTGAGAGAGTCCTGGGTGTCAGGCATGATAGTGAATACATCTACAAATCTAGATGCTATGTGATAGGAAGTAAACAATGGAATAAACGGTATAGGTGTCAAAAGAGTCAATAAAATAAGTGGTAAATAAATGAATAAAACAAGAAATTAAATGAATAACCATACCAAACATGATATTGTCTGACTATATGGAAGTATAAACCCTGTCTTTAAAATGTAAACAAAATGTATATAAGGAGTGTGTTTTCCAGGACTGAGGCTTGAATTCAGGCCTAGGGAACACGACTGACTTTCTTGGCTTCAAATATGGTGTGATTTCCCCTAGCCCAACAGTGCTGCTATTTACCCAGACCTTTAGTTCAAATCCCAGGCCTGGCAAAAAAATGGCACGAATTGCAAAACAGGGAGATAAATAATTGTCTTTTTAATTTTTTAAATTGTTTAATTTTTTAATTGTTTTAATTTTTTCAATTTAATTTTGTTTTTGGCCATGCATGTGTCTTGAACTCAGATTGTGACAGCTTTGTCTCAGCTTCCATCACACTAGCCTGGCTACAGCCTCCAGAACCAAAGACAATCCTGGAATCCTAAGACCTGATGTCTGACAGGAAAACAAAATGAAAATGACACTAAAACAAGCCATGAGCCGCACATGGTAGGCCGTTTCTTGGCTTTGGTTCCTTGCACGGTGACCATCCTAGGTCTGAATGACATGGATGCCACGCACAGGTGACCTGTCATTGCTCAAGGCTAGCGGACTGTCAGGAAAGCCATAGGCCAACCCCGCAACACAGTCCCTGAGTTCAAATCCTGGTCCTAACACCTACCATGGCAGGAGATCCCAAGAGACTCCTGCCTGTGCATAGAAATTCCCATGGAATGGTATCCAACTTATGATTGAATAGTTCGTGCAGCTGTGTGGACTCAAATTAGATGCAATAATCCTAGGACGCTGATTGAACTTAATTAATGGTTAATTAGGCATGAAAAGAATAATATTCCTTCAGTGGAGGCATAATAACTACCTAAGACTTGGTAGGAACATAGCAGATATCATTGAATACTAGATACACAGCTCTGGCACTCTGTAGTAATATGTATTTATTGGTGTACTACCACCTGCCTATCCATGTATGGCTATTTTGGCCACACCTGGGGCTCGATCTCAGAGCCTGTCAAAAATTTCATCCTGGAATAAGAAGCCAATTGTGACACCTGTTTTCCTTTTCTGTGAGAGTGCGGGGTGCCAGGCATGATGGAGAACAAGTCTACAAATCTAAATGCTATGTGATAGGGTGTAAACAATGTAATACATGGTTAGGTGTCATCACAGTCAATAAAATAAACAGTAAATAAATGAATAAAACAAAAAGTACAATGAATAACCACACAAACATAATATAGACTGAGCACCTGTCTGGAATTACAATCCTATCTTTAAAATACATGTAAGGACGATGATTCACATGGTTGGGGCCTGAATTCAGGCCTAGGGAAGAGGCCTGACTTTCTGATCTTCAAGCATAGAGAGCTTCCCCTTCCCCAGAGTGCAACAGAGTTACCCAGACCCTGAGTTCAAATCCCAGTCCTTGCAGACAAAAAATAGCACACATTCCAAGCCAGGGAGCTTCATTAGCTTTTTTCATATTTTTTTAAAGTTCACTTGGCCTTTATTTGATACATTTTGATTTTATGAGAGTTTTTAAAAAAGAGGTTTAAATGCTTATATTTCAGCATAGCACAATGGTGTTTCCATTTTGACCATTTGCCATGAAGAGTGAGAATGAAAATGAGTACATCATTCCTCCCTAGAGGGACAGTAGATGTTATTTCTATTTAGAGTTATTTCTATAACTATAAACTCTCTGCAATTGTATCATGTGAGTTTTCCTCAGTGCCTACCACAAAATACACTAGGGAAGTCCTCATACCACAAAAGGTTGGGTTTCTGAATAAAAACTCACTTCTGTGAGGACAGTAGGTACTTGTAAGCATTTTGGGAATAAAGTGAATCATAAAATGAAAAACAAAAACATTGGGACTGGGATGTAGCTCAGTAGTGGAGTACTTGCCTAAGGAGCATAAGACCCTGGAAGAAAAGGAAGACAAGTTTCGTAAAGCTCAGAAGGTTAGAATTTTATGATCTGTATGAACAAACTTCTTTCTTTCTTTTTTTTTTTTTTTGTCAGAGGTGGGGCTTGAACTCTGGACTTGGCTACCTGCCTTCAGCTCTTCAACTCAGGGCAAGTGCTCTACAGCTTGAGCCAAGGTGCCATTTCTGGTTTATTGGAGATAAGCCGGAGTACCGTTTCCGGTTTATTGGAGATAAGAGTCTCATGGACTTTTCTGCCCAAGTTGGCTTTGAACCGCCATCCTCAGATATCAGCCTCCTGAGTAGCTAGGATAATAGGCGTGAGCCACCGATGCCTGGTGCATGAACAAACTTCTTAAAGATTGATTCTTAGGAAAGAAACTTGGAATACACTTTTAATAGAAATAATTTATAATGTCATGGTTAAAGCACTAATTCAGAAGTATTTATTCATTGGCTGGTTTCTTAGTTTATTTAAAGATATATACATTTTTAATATATATATACGTATATATTATTAAAACATAACTTTGTAGTGTACCTAAAAGCATATGTGCTCATGTAAAGTTATACAACTGCACAAGCTTGATTTTTTATTTTCAGTTTTTTGGTACCATAAATTAGGTGGGATGTGTGTACTGTTGTTTTGTTCTCAGTTTTTGGAGGATTTCTCTCTGCTTTCTTCCTCTACCCCCCTCTCTCTGCACTTGAATTGAGCTTGCTCTTTCTTAGCTTGGTTGTTCATGGTTGATTTTCTACCACTTCAGCCATACCTGTAGCCTGGCTTTTTGCCAGTTAATTGGAGATGTCGTCTCTCAGGCTTTTCTGCCTGGATTGGCTTTGAAACTTCATCTTCCAGTTCTCACCTCTTGAGTAGCTGGGATTACAGATGTGAGCCACTGGGGTGCCTACGGATGAATTCAACTTTGGTTGTTGTATTCTTTCTGTGTTTCTAAGCATGGGATCATCTACTATAGAATTTCTGTGAATGTCCTGGGTCTGAAGTAAGATATATAATACATATGCTACTCTGTGTAGTTCTCATAAGATGTAATCAATTTAATAAATGTTATAAGTGTAATAATAGTCAATATAAGAAATGAATGAATAGTGCAAAAAATAAAATAAATACAAAGTAAAATAATAAGCGGTAAACATAAGTATGTAGATATTAACCGTTATTTCAAATGTGGATGAATATTACTTTAATAGGGCTGGGGATTGAATTCAGGCCTAGCGAACAGGCTTGAATTGCTTGTCTTCAAACACATTGAGTTTCCCCATCCCCCACAGTGCATTACAGTTACCCAGATGCTGCGTTCAAATCCTAGGCCTGACAGTAAAAACAAATGCACAAATGCCAAGCTGGGGAGCTTCATTAGTATTTTTACAATTTTTTTTTTCCGTGGGACTTGAGCTCTGGCCTTGGGCACTGTCCCTGCACTCTTCAGCTCAAGGCGAGCGCACTACCACTAGAGCCACCGCACCACTTCTGGTTTTATAGTGCTTTATTGGAGATAAGAGTCTCATGGGTTTTACAGCCTGGGTTGGATTTGAACCACAATCCTCAGCCTCTTGAGTAGCTAGGATTACAAATGGGATCCACCGGTGTCTGGCTATTTTTAATATTTAAAAATTTTATTGATTGATTGATTGCCAATCACGGGGCTTGAATGAGGTTGTGGCAACACTGCCTCAGCTTCCAGCACACTAGGCTGGGATAGTGCAGCCTCTGGACCCACAGCCGATCATGGGATGGTATGCATCAGAGGCTGACAGCAAAACAAAAAGAAAACAGCACCGAAAAAAACGGCGATCTGTGGATGGTCGGCGGTTTCTTGGTTTTCCTTCCTTGCATGGTGACCATCCCGGGTCCAAATGACACGGGTGCAACCTGTAGGTCGCCTGGCACTGCTGAAGGCTGGCAGGCTGTCAACGAAGCCATAGGCCAACCTGGAATCCTAGTTCCTGAGTTTGAATCCCGGTCACGCCACAAAGGGCTGTGGAGACTCAGAAAATATTGCCTGTCCATTGGAGCATCAGAGGAATGTGAACAATGTCATGGTTGGATGAGTAGTTCATCAATCAGTCTAGCAGAAAATTAGACCCAATAATCACAGGACACCGACTAATTTTAATTCATAGTTTATTATGCACTAAAAGAATACTATTTCTTAAATGGAGTCCTCACTAACGACCTGAGAATCCATAGGAGGTAGTATGTGTCATTGAATACTAAATAGACATTTCTGGCAGTATGTAAATATCTAAATTTATATTTATTTGTATACCATCATCTGCATAGAACATTTTTGCTGTTTTGGCCAAACCTGAAACTTGTTCCCAGTTCTTGGGATCCACTTGGCACCTGCATGGGCTAGATGCTGCCATACTGAGACTCCTTCATGAATTGGGCCTCCTAGTCCCTCAGTCAATGTCCCATCATTGCCAAAAGTTTCTTCCTGGTGTAAGATTCCATGTGTGACATCTGTTTTCCTTTTCTGTGCAAATGCTGGGTGTCAGGTATGATGTACATATTATGTCTGCAAAGATACATGCTATAGAATACATTGGAACAAATGTAATAAATGTTATAGGTGTACTCACAGTCCAGAAAATAAATGCTAAATCAATCAATCAATCAATAATAATAAAATATAATGAATCACTCCAACAAACACTATTTAAAATGAATATAGAGATATAACTCAAATATTTAAAATGTCTATAAATGTTATGTTTTTCAGTACTGGTGCTTGAATACAGGCCTAGGGAAGAATTGAGAAGTTAATGCATGATTCGCATAGGAAATGATAGGCAAGATCTTATTTAAGACTGCATGAAGTGTGACAATAATACTTTCATTCAGAAAATCGAGGCATTGGGAAAGATCCAAGAATCGGTAGTCACATGAAAGATAGGGTTCCAACACAGCTCGCCACATCTCCTGCTCTAAACAAACAGGCCTTTTAGCATATTAATTTCAGCTTATGAATGGATGAATATGGTGCTCCACTCCCACCCCAGTATTAGGTCTCAGGTCCTTGGAATGGCCTAGCTCCTTAGTGGCTCACAAGCTGGTGTGCTCATGTGGACCAATTTGGCAGTTGGTTCCGCCAGTCCCTGAGTTCAACTTCCAGCACTGCCAAAAGGTTCATCCTGATGTGAGATGCCAAACCTTGCAGATGTTTTCCTATCCTGTGCAAGTCCTGGGTCACAGCTAGTATCTAGAAAGCATAGGCAACTCTATACACATGGGAATAGGTTGTCATCTATGTGAGCACAGTTATATATGTCATCCTATACTCAATAAAATACACAATACATAGATGAATAAGACACAAAATAAAAAGATTAACTATACTGAAAACAAGGTGCATACCACACTTGTATGTAAATAGAGACCCTATGTTTAAAAGGGGTGGACTTGTCCAGTACTGGGGCTTCAAATCAGACCCAGTACCAGGTCTGACCTTTTAGTCTTCAAGGACGGTGAGCTTCACCTTCCCCCACAGTTCAACAGAGTTACCCAAACCTGAGTTCAAATCCCAGCTCTCACAGTAAAATGGCACAAATTCTGATCCAGGGTTCTTAGTTCATAGTTTTTTAATTTTTTTTTTTTACCTGACCAGGGCCTTGAACTCAAGTCGTGGCAACTCTGCCTCAACTCTGATCATCCTAGGCTGCAGCCTCTGGACCCACAGCCTGTCCTCCAATCCTCTGACCCTGGGGCTTGCTGCAAGAAAAAAAAACCCACGAGAGGAAAAAAAGCAGTGGAAGTTCCACTTGGTACTTTTATGTTTATTTTCCTTTGCATGGTGACCATTCTGGGTCAGAACATGGCTGCCTGCAGAGTGAAGTTGACCTGGCATGGCTGAAGGCCTGCTGGTTTTTGGTGGAGCCACAGGCTAAGCAGACAATGAAGGCCCCGAAGACGAAACCCAGTCAGCCCTGTTACGATGAAGTTATGGCTGGAGATCCTGGGACACTCGTTTCCGGACCTAGGAAAGGTCGTGGAATGCAGTCAATCTCATCCTTGAATGAGTATTTCCTGCTTGATGTGAGTAGGAAATGATAGGCAAGACTCATGGGGTATCGATTATTTTTAATGAAGAATTGATGATGCATGACCATAATCATCACGAAATGGAGGCATCGGGGAAGATCTAAGCATTGGTAGTCACAAGGTAAATTCCATCACAGGTTGCCATCTCTCCTACACTTTAAAACCATGTACTTATTTGCATACTAACTTGCACTTATAAATACATGTCTATTTTCCCCCTCCTCCCAATCTCCTCTTCCCAGGGCTGTATCTCAGGTCCTGGGAGTGGCCTACCTCCTTAGTGGCTCACAGGCTGGTGTGCTCACCTTTACCCATTCACCAATTGGGCCTGCTAGGACCTGAGTTTGTATCCCAGCACTGCCAAAAGATTATCCTGATGTGAGAAGCCCATCGATCCATCTGTTTTCCTGTCCTGAGAAAGACCTGGGTCTCAGGAAGGACAGAGATTACTACATAGGCAACCCTATACCCAAGGGAATGGGTTGCCATCCATGTCAGCACAGTTATATCTGTCATCATAATCAATAAACTACACATTGCATCCATGAATAAGACACAAAATAAAGAGAACGAGTACACTGAATGCAAGATGTCACCCATCCATGTATGATAATATAGATCCTGTATTTAAATGATGAATTCATGACTATATTGGTCCCCCCTTCCAGGGCTCAGTCTCAGGACCTGGGTACATCCTAGCTCCGTAGTGGCTCACAGGCTGGTGTGCTCAAATTGGCCCAATTGGTGAATTGAACTCAGCTAGGCCCTGAGTTCAAATCCCAGCACTTCCAAAAGATTCATCGTGATATGAGAAGCCCATCGATCCACCTATTTTCCTGTCCTGTGAAATCCTGGGTCTCAGCGAGGATGGAGAATGCTATATAGGCAACTCTATAGCCATGGGAATAGGTTGTCATCCATGTCAGCACAGATATACCTGTCACCATACTC
>NW_024872097.1:0-57794 GCF_019054845.1 Dipodomys spectabilis
GAGGGGCAGAGCCCCAGTGCTGATGTCGCCCAAGGCACCACCACCATCAACTGATTAATGGGTGGAGCCCACCGGCCATCTCTCAAGGTTGCCAGTACTGGCGGCTGAGTCAAGGGGCGGGGCCCCGATGCAGGTGTCATCCAAAGCACCTATGCCTGCTGGCAAACAGAGGGGCGGAGCTCCTGTGTTAGTCCCACCCAAGGCGCCCATACTGGCCATCTAATGGAGGAGTGGTGCAGGTCTCGCCCAAGGGTCAAGCCCCAATGAGGGTCGTGACCTAATGCAGGGAGCAGGGGTGGTTGTGACCTAATGCGGGGAGTCCGGGGTTGGTCTTGCCAAAGGCCTGGGGACTGGTGGGCAAACCAAGTGGTGGAGCCTCCCTGCAGTTCTGTCAGAAAATTAGAAAACAAGATAAACTTGCAAGGTTCATGGAACAGGGACTTTGAAGCCTCGACTGGATTCAAACCGCCATCCTCTCCATGTCAGGTTCCTGAGTAACAGTTTGGGTAGCAGGCCTGAGCAGGTTCAAATGTCGTTCCATACTACCACTTCTTTGAACTCCACTCCGCTGCTGGATACCCCCTAATGTGCATGACACCAGGGCCTGGGTCCTGGGACTATGCGCCTCTCTCCTCTCTCTATGTATATTCACATCAATACATTTGCCATATGTGTATGTATTTATACATGCCCTTTTTCTGTACTGGACTTTTTTGACTTCGGTCATGCAGACTCTATAAATACACACGAGTATATATACACACACACATTCATGCATTTTGTCTCCGATGAATGATAGAAAAGTGAGGTTGCCCAACATTAGTAAGCTAGGACCCGACTTGGGTAGGGCTTTTCTCCCACAGAAACTCTGTAGGGGACTCAGGTTTCTCCTGAGATCTAAAGCTTTGAGACACTAAATATTGACAGGGAGAGACTTCAAGATGAATGTGGACCTAGATCTTCTCTTGGTTCCATAATTAGGGAGTCAGATGGCATTCTGAGGAGGTTGCCTGCACCTGCACCTGCCACCAATCCCAGTTCAAAGGAGAGAAGGCACCCAGACCCCTAACCCCCCACATTGGCCTCTTTCAGTGGCCACGTCAAGTGGGTGCATTCCTTTACACTGGAGGAAGGAGGTGGGGGGGGGGTCTATGAGGAATGTGCCTTTCCCCTCCAGTGACCTGAGACCTGTGGCCAGCTATGGGCTCCCGAACAGGACTGAGAAGGGCTAACACAAAGAGTCTTGCTTCTTGAGTCCTTCCTTCAGCCAACCAGACCTGTTTCCTTCTATGCTAGAAGCCAACTGAATCACTTCTGGAAGAAACCCATTAGCAGACAGTCTAGGATAGGGGCTTAGTTCCTTCTGGAAGAGAAAGACCAGCCTGGTGGAACACTCCAACTGGAAAGGCAAATGATAGATAGATCCAGGCACCAGTTCTCGTTTGAAAGGAAGGGAGAGTTTACACACCAGAGATGTTGGAGGTCTTCTCTCCTCTAAGAGTCCCTAGTGTTAGGATGGAATGGGATTGTATGAAGCCAAGCCTGACACATCTCTGAGTGGCCATGAATGACTGAAATCAGGAATGGTATATCTCTAATTTCGGGGCAGGGTGTGTGTGTCTCAGCACCTCATTCTGCACAGACCGCCATGGATAGTTCTTCACTGGCCTCTCAAAATCTTCCACATGGTGACGCCGTGCTTGCAGACTGCTCCCGTGCATGTACCAATCCCATATCAAGTAGCTTTAACTGGAGAAACCTGAGGCATCATGAGACCAGGAGGTGGTTCATGGTTTCTGAGCCAAGAAAGGATTTTAAGCTGAGTAAACACAGCCAGGAAGTCTGGATATGAACACATATGTTCTCATGAGTTCATGTGCACGACTTGAACTGAGGGTCTGGATGCTGTGCCCGAGCTCTTTTGCTCAAGGCTGGTATTCTAACACTTGAGTGATACCTCCCTCCACCTTTGGCATATATATCTATATATCTATATATCTATATATATCTATATCTATATCTATATATATATATATATATATTTGGTTCTTCATTGAAGAAGAGATACTTGTGAACTTCAGTCCCTGGCTGGATTTGAACCACGATGCTCAGATCTCAGCCTGCTCACTAGCTGGGTATTACAGACACGAATCATCGGTGCCAGGCCACATACATACGTTATAAGGGAGAAGCTGGTGGCCCACTGAAAAGATGTGGTTCAGGAACAGGAAACTGAAATGGGATGTGCAGCCTAGTAGAGTGCATGGGAGAATGTTCTAGTCTAGACACCAGGCACAGATAGAGAACAGGCCCTCTTAGAACACTTGAGAGGAGCTTAGGGTTGGCTCAAAGGGCATTGACCATGCACTACACACCAGCAGTCTGGTGAATGAAAGAATACTGAAGAGGTAGGCCTTTGGAATGAAAGCCCTGATGTAGGAGACACAGGAGGGCAGGGTGGGGCTCTAGAGTACCAGGCAAGGCTTCTGGGGGGACCAAAGGGAAAAAGGCCCAGCCACTAGGGCAGGAGGGACTTTTCTGCCAGGGGCCTAAAGGTGCTTGCATTTGAATTTCTGCCCTGTGAGCCACATCCCCAATACAGCTTCTCAGCCAACGTGTCTGCCCATCTGTGTGACTGCTGATCATGGTAGTCACTCTGGCTGACTGTCATGTCTTTTTGACTGTTCAGGTAGATGAGCCTTAGGTGTTAGCTGCAGGTTCCTTAAGCTTCCTAGCTGAGCTTGGTCTTACAGGAACAAGGTTGGCACTGACTGGCAGTGTACCTGGTGGAAGCATAGCCCCACCCTAGGGAGACATAGAAAGGAGGTAGTTGCCTTCAAATGGTTTCTGGGGGTTCTGGCTGGCTGTCTTCCCAGAGCCCACTGGGCCCACTGTCACCAAGAAAAGGCATCTTGCTTCCCACTCTCCTTGAATTTTCTGGGGCTCTCTGAGTCTTTCATGACATGCACCCCTGCCATCTCTTGCTCTGTTTGTCTCTTCACCTGATTGTTTCTGATTGGTCGGCCAGCACTTTTTCTCTCACTTCTCTGGCTGTCTTTGTCTTTGTCTCCCTTTCTGAATGCCTATCCATCTATCAACGAATGTTTTTTGTCTGTTCTCCTCTAATTGTGTCCCATCCATCTTGCTCCTGGGCCTCTGTTCTGTCTAGTTCAGTATGTGTCATGGTGTGTGTGTGTGTGTGTGTGGATTTTCCCCTCATCTTTCTCTGTCCCCTCTCTGGGTGCCTGTCTGTCTCTTTCTGACCTCTGATGGGGCCCCACCTCCATGCCGACCTTGCCTTTAGACCCCTATCAGGGTCTACAATGAATCCTTAATTGCCAGATACCCGCATTCCAGATATTCATTGGGGCCCAAGTCTGGCCTGTCCAAATCTTTGGCCACCTCCTGGAGATTCTAGGTCAGCAAGGCCAGCTGGAATTAGGGTATCCGTGGGTCTTAGGGTGGGGCTTAGTCATGGGATGTCCTGTCCTTTCTTCAGCTGGATTTTTGGCTGTGCATCCCTCCCAGCAGGCTGGCAGTGGAGTGGGAGAAGGTAGGAGCATTGCCAGGGGCTCTGGTCAAATTGACCTTGATAGCTGACTGAAGGCCACCCAAGCAAGTAGGATCCGGGGCTACATGGGAGGTGGGGCCAAGGTGGCTTGGAAGTGTATCCGTAGGTGTCTAGGAAATGTCAGCATACCTTATCACAGGCAAGTCTATCTCCTGGCCCCAGCTGGGCCTCTCAGGTCCTTCTAGACATTTCCAGATGCCCAGAATACAGAGGCACAGACTTTAGATTCCAGGGCCATGGAACTGGGGAATGAGAGATTGGTATGGACAATGCCTTAATTTTCTGGGGCATTAGCCTTGATCTGGCTATGCTCCCCTTGTGTATGCTCACTTTTTAACCCAGTGCTGGCCACACACCAGCCACTTCTGGCAGTGCTATGGAAGTGAGATCTAGGGTGACTGAAGTCTAGATTTATGGCCTGATTGGGGGTGGGGTGGAGGCAAAGGGTGTTTTTAAAATAAATCTTAGAGCTGGAACTCAGGTTCTAGGCACTGCCCCTGAGCTTCCTTTGCTCAAAGCTAACATTCTACCACTTGAATCACAGCTCACCTTTCATCTTTTTTAGTAGTTTAGTAGAGAGAAGAGTCTCACATACTTCCCTGCCTAAGCTGGCTTCAAGTTGCCATCCTAAGAGTGAAGCTTCTTGAGTAGCTAGGATTGCTTGTTTGACCACTTGGCACCTACTAAGGATGTCCGTGTGTGTGTGTGTGTATGTGTGCGCGCGTGCACGCGTGTGTGTGTGTGTGTGTGTGTGTGTGTGTGTGTGTGTGTTTAGTGGGGCCTGCACTCAGAGCGTAGGTGGGTATCCTTTAGCTTGTTTGCACAAGGATGGTGCTGTACCACTTGAACTACAGCAGCTATGCTTCCCACCGTTTTGATGATTTATTGGAGATAAGAGTCTGCCCAGGCTAGCTTTAAATCTTAATTGATCCTCAGGTGTCAGCCTTGGATAGCTAGGATTATAGGCATGAGCCACTGGCACCCAGCTGCAAGGATGTATTTTCATCCTCTCTTCTGTTCTAACAGCTGTCTACTTGCCCTGGCCTAGATCAAGGGTGGGTATGTTTCATTTGAAGCCTGGGGTAGGAGTGGTAGCTGTAGATGGGTGCACGGCTTGGAGAAAGGTAGTTTGTATTAGCCAAGAAGGAAAGCGTGGCCAGATATTAATAGCTCATATTCTCATATTCCTAGCTCCTCAGGAGGCTGAGATATGAGGATTGCCATTCAGAGACAGCCCAGCTAGAAAAGTCTGTGAGACTCCATTTTGCAAATAACCACCTGAAAGCTGGAAGAAAAGCTGTGGCTCAAGTGGTAGAGTGCTAGCATTGAACAAAAAAAAAAAAAACAACTATGGGACAGAGCTCAGGCCCTGAGTTTAAGCCCTAGTATCAAGATGTGTGCACACCCACACACACACACACACACACACACACAGAGGAAGGTAGTAATGATGAGCTGAGCTAGAACTGTGGGCAGTCCTGAGGCATAGACATAGTAAACTCTCAAGGCAAATCAAGTAGTTTCTCTCTATCCTTCTTGGGCTGAGGATTCTGGGCCATGACAGTTAGTGTTATGGAACCTGCCCCTCCATCCATGCATGGGGCCACAGGACCAAGGGAAGGACACTATGGATGCTCCTTTGTAGTCGGCCCACGATTGCAGACCTTCATATACCCCCAAGCACTGGTGAGGAAAGCAGGGCTCTGAGCCCTGGGATTCCAGAGATAGCCACTGCTACAAGCAGCAGCCACCTGGCTTTAGATTCTTGAGCCTACAAGTCTATCATGAGCCCAAATCAACACCCGCTCAAGGTGTGCCTGATGATTCACAGTTTTGATACTCATGTAAGTGGGTGTTATCTGCTGTGCTATTTTGCAGCCCTTGCCCCTCCTGGCCCAGAACTATGATCTGAGACGTCAATTGCATGGTCTGATGCACACTGCACCCATGACAGATGCCGTTCTGATGACCTGACCGATGACCTCCGTACCCCAGGGCTCGATCCTTCTCTGATACTGTGGCCTGCTCTACAGGAAAAGGCCTCAGAAGAGGCTACACTCAAGACTTGTAATACACCAAGACATTAGGAGATCCTCAGGGGCCCACTGGAATGTACTCTGCCTAGAGTCACAGAGTGAGGTCCAAGAAGGCCAGGTGTTGGTCATGGAGCTGGAATGCTAGTCCTGGGTGCTGTCCCCCAGCTCTTCAGCTTACCATTTGAGTTACAGGGCCAATTCCGTTTTTCAGGACGTTACTTTTAGATCATAGTCTCCCAGAATTCCTGACTGGGGTTGGTTTTGAACCGAGATCCTCATATCTCAGCTTCCTGAGGAGGTAGGAGAGGTGTGAGTCACTAGCACCTGGCTGATCTGACCTTTCAGGAGCTCCTGAAAGTTTTATTTTTTAGGTGCCAATGCTGGGCTTGAACTCAGGGTCTGGCCTCTGGTCTCTTAAATTTTTCCCTCAAAGCTGACACTCTACCACTTGAGCCACAGCTCCATTTCTGGCTTTTGGTAGTTCATCGGCAAGAAGAGTCTCACTAACTTTTCTCACCTGAGCTGGCTTGACCCATGATCTCTGATCTCAGTCTTCTGAATAGCTAGGATTTACAGGGGTTGAGCCACTTCTGGCATTGTGTTAGAAGCTTTTCTTAAGCAAGCATTCTTCCCTGTGTTTACCTTGAATCCTCCATGCAAAGGAGGCCTGAGGGTCAGGAGGTGTGAAAAATAAGCTTCCAGCCACAGGAAATGGCTGGGGTCCATGGTGAAAAACCAAGCTAATCTTCCCCCGGGCCCCATTCTGGTACCCCACCATTTGCCCTACCTGTGTCTCAACAAACCTTGACCCAGCCTTGAATGTTCTGCCAGAATGTCTGAAGCCACAGTACCTTCATTCCACCTACACCACTTGCTCCAATCGACATCGAAGGACCGTTGTCCATCCATGATGGACCTTCTGCCTGAGGCTCTCTGTCCCGTTCCACGCCTTAGAACTCTTATGGAATTTTGGCATTGGTTATATCACCTCCTGGAGCAAGTCTTTCCTTCCCTTCTACCTCTTTTTTTTTTAATATTGAGTTGCTATAGACGGAACTTTGTGCAGGGTGACTGGCAAATGCTCTATCTTGGTGTGTTGAGTGTGTGTGTGTGTGTGTGTGTGTGTGTGTGTGTCTGTGTGTGTGTGTGTGTGCGCGCGCATGTGCATGCACAGGTGCGAGCATGCGCGTGTGTGCATGCCAGTCCTGATGTTTGAAATTATGGCCTGGACATTGTCCTATCCCTGAGCTTTTGTGCTCAAGGCTAGCACTCTTCTACTAGAATCACTGCTCTACTTCTCGCTTTTTGGCTGTTTAATTGGAGAAAAATGTCTCATATAAATTTTTATGTTTGTAATTGGGATCCTCAGATATCAGCCTCCTCAGTAGCTAAGATTACAGGGGTGAGCCAGCAGCACCTGCCTTCTACTTTACCTCTTACCTATAACCTCGGCCCTCCTCTGTGTCCCAGAAGAATATGTCTCACCAGACTCACTATTTTTTTTCTTTTTGCCAGTCTTGGGGCTTGAACTCAGCGTCTGGGTGTGGTCCTGAGCTTCTTTTGCTCAAGGCTAGCACTCTCTCACTTAAGCCACAGTGCCACTTTTGGCTTTTTCTGTTTCTGTGGTACTGAGGAATGGAACTCAGAGCTTTGTGTGTGCTATATAAGCGCTCTACCACTAAGCCACATTCGCAGCCCAAGGTTCACTTCTAACAGGAGTTATGAGGGTGGGATTTATTGACTTACCCCTTTTGGCATAGAAATCACTGATTATTTCATGTCTATGCCAAGATTTGGGACTAGCCTTTGACTTGACAATGAGGAATGATAGATGAGTGATAGCCACCAGGCCCCAGAGCTCTAGGCTCACATCCTACAGAGGGATAGAGACTATGGAGAGAGAACCTTGGACAACTCCTACAGCCTAGGGACTGTGGATTCTCTGAAGGCAGTGGCTGGCTGCAAAGTGTCCCAATGGGATGCCTCAGTCAGAATATTATGCACCCATTGCACACACTAGCCCAGGCAAAGCCTTCAGGGCTTCAGTTATTAAATGGCAGAGGGTGCTTTGTTCAAGCTGCCAGCTCACACTTAGAACTCTATGAGGGCTTGTCCCAGTTTGCCCAGGTTGGGACGGCTGGGCATGGGCAACCTGCTGAATGCCCATCATCCATACAGAGATCCATGCATGGAGTTATTGTAACCTTTTTAGGGGAGGGCAGGTACACTGTTGTACTATGATCCTAGCCCCCGTTCTTGACTTCCTTTTCTCAAGGGTAGTGCTCTGCCCTTGAGTCACAGCCCCATTCATGTTTATTTTTCCGGTGATCTCTTAGAAAGAAGAGTCTCCTAGACTTTCCCACCCCAGCTGAATTTAAATTGGCATTTTCTATATCTCAGCATCCTGAGGAGCTAGGGTTATAGGAAGGAGCCACTGGCACCTTACTTTCTTCTTGTTGTTCTTTTTTTCAATCATAACAGTCCGAAATTTTCAATGTGTCATTCCAATGGTTTGCATTCAAAGTAAACTACCCAGGCCTGGAGCTCGAATACTAGGACTGCCACCCACAAATAGAGGGAGATCCTGACAAACTCATTCCTGTTCATGTGAATGCTAATGGAAGGTTATAAAAGTAATAAATGTGCCATTGATTCATGATTCTATTTTAGAATGCCACACAAAAAATATTGGATTTATGTCTTCCATTCTAGCACCATGGTATGATTAAGGATATTGAATAATTTTTAATTAATATTTTTATAAGTATTCAACAGTGATATTTCATTAAATGGAGGCATAATTTAATAACTAATAATTGGTAATAATATATATAATTTAATTTCCTCACAGTCCCTCTCTTTGTATATGTATATATATCAATGTACGCACGTCTCTATCTATATCTATCTATCAATCTATCTATCTATCTATTTATCTATCTATCTAAGTACCAGGCACTCCTGTGGATTGATCACAGGTACTCAGAACTTCCAGGCAGCTCAGTTTGCCAGAGGCTGGTCTGATAAGACTGTGATCCCATTTATGGATTGGGCATTCTAGGCTGTGAGTTGAAATCGCAGGATGGCCAAAAATTTGTTCATGCAGTAAGAAGCCAATATTAGCACATTGTTTTCCTTTTCTGTTAAAGTCCATGGTCTCAGAATGATGTATAATCTATATTTACATATATCCTATGTGAGATGATGTAATAAAAGAAATGTTATATGTGTAATAATGCTAAATAAGTAAGGGTAATAAATGTCATATTTCTACAAAATTTTGGTCAATCGACATTCAACAATTCATCCAAAAAATCATACACCACGATCAAACAGGATTCATTTCAGGGATGCACAGCTGGTTCAATATATGCAAATCAATTAATATAATTCGTCATATAAAAAGGAGCAAGGATAAGAACCACATGATTATCTCAATAGATGCAGAAAAAGCATTTGCCAAGATCTAACACCCCTTTATAATGAAGGTTCTGGAAAAATTAGGAATCCATGGAACATTCCTCAATACAATAAAGGCTATATATTACAAACCAACAGCAAGCATTATACTTAATGGTGAAAAACTAAAGCCATTTCCTCTTAACTCAGGAACGAGATAAGGAGGTCCACTCTCTCCTCTTCTTTTGAATCTAGTATTAGAATACCTAGCTACAGGAATAAGACAAGATGTAAACATAAAGGGGATCCAAATAGGGAAAGAAGTAAAACTCTCCCTCTTTGCAGATGACATGATCTTGTATTTAAAGAATCCCACAGACTCCACTCCCAGATTTCTCAGGCTGATTCAAAACTTTGGCAAAGTAGCAGGGTATAAAATTAACCCTCAAAAATCATTGGCTTTTCTGTATGCCAACAATGAGAAAAGTGTGGCTGAAATTAGGAAAGCAACTCCATTCGTTATAGCCCCACAAAAAATAAAATACCTAGGAATTAACTTAACCAAAGAAGTGAAAGACCTCTATGATGAAAACTTCACAAAACTGAAAAAGGAAATCAAAACAGAATTTAGAAAGTGGCAAAAACTCTGATGTTCCTGGATTGGAAAGATCAACATCATGAAAATGCCAATACTTCCAAAGGGTATCTACAAATTCAATGTGATACCCATCAATATTCCAACCTCATTCTTCAAGGAAATAGAAGATGCATTCCAAAAATTTATATGGAACAATAAATGACCCCAAATAGCAAAAATGATCCTCAACAGAAAGAACAGTGCTGGAGGAATATCAATACCAAATTTCAAACTCTACTACAAAGCCATAGTAATCAAAACATCTTGGTACTGGCACATGAACAGACCTCAGGACCAAGGGAATAGAATTGAAAACCCAGAAATGAACTTACAGACTTATTGCCACCTAATCTTTGATGAGGGAGCTAAAAAAATAGAATGGAAAAAAGACAGCCTCTTCAGTAAATAGTGCTCGCAAAATTGGTTAATCACTTGTAGAAAACTAGAGATAGCTCCTTATATATCACACTGAACCAGAATCAACTCCAAAAAGATGAAAGACCTCGGAGTCAAAGCAGACACTCTACAGGTTGTAATAGGAGAAACCCTAGTTCTCCTTGGGACAGACCAAAATTTTCTTAATAGAGACCCAGAAACGCAACAAATCAATGAAAGGTTGGACAAATGGGATTGCATGGAATTGCAGAGCTTCTGCATGGCAAAGACATAGTTAGTAAGATCAATCAAAAGTCCACGGATTGGGAGAAAATCTTCAGTAGCCATACAATGGACAAGGGTCTCATATATAAAATATACCTGGAATTCAAAAAATTAAATCCTCCTAAAATAAATCTAGACACATGAAGAAATGCTCAACCTCCCTAGCCATTAAAGAAATGCAAATCGAAACAACATTGAGATACCACCTCACCCCAGTTAGAAAGGCTATAATCACGAACTATAATAACAACAGGTGCTGGAGGGTATGTGTACAGAAGGGAACCTTACTGCATTGTTGGTGGGAGTGTAAACTTGTTTAACCACTTTGGAAAGCAGTATGGAGTTTCCTCAAAAGACTCCACATAGAGCCTCCCTATTACCCAGCCATCCCACTTTTGGGCATGTACCCAAATTTTCACAAACAAGAGCACACTAAAGCTACCTGCATGGCTATGTTTATTGCAGCATTATTTACCATAGCTAAAATATGGAACCAGCCCAGATGCCCCTTAGTAGATGAATGGATCAAGAAAATGTGGTATATATACACAATAAAATTCTATACCTCTATCAGTAAGAATGATATTGCCCCATTTGGAAATGGAAAGACTTGGAAAAATTATATTAAGTGAAGTAATCCATGCCCAAAGAAGCATAGGTCCCATCGTTTCCCTTATTTGCAATAACTAGCATATGTCTGAGTCAAGCAGAAAAGGTCAGATAAGTTGATGTTAGGGAAATGAACCCTAAGATATGTATTCAAATTTTTTTTTCTTTCATGAAATTGCTTCTAACACATTTATAAGATTATTTCTTTGTTGCTCCCCCATGGTATAACCCCTGCTTTCACTGTATTTGCTGTCGGTGTATTTTGTGGAGGGGAAGGGAAAAATCAAATCATTTAAATAGGGATACAGGTGCACCCATTGCAACAATGAGATCTATAAGTCGTTATGTCAAAATACGATCTTTACAACTGTGGTGGGGTTGGGGGACATTGGGGGATGATTGTGTGGGGAGATGGGAGGAGGGGAGAGAATGGGAAAGGATAGAGGGGGAAACAAAAAGAAGAGGCTATGATGCTTGATAAGAAATGTACCCATTTTCTTGCCTATGTAAATGTAAACCCTCTGTACAGTATTTTCACAATTTAAAATAAAAGAAAAAAGTAAAATTAAATTTTTGATTATATAAAATTATACACAACAATTATACTACATTGACTAATTTTCAATTAATACTTTATTAGTTATTCAATCATGTTACTTAAAAAAGGAAGGAATAATTTAAATAGCAATAATCGGTAGTAAAATTTTATATGCAATTTCCTAATATACAGATATCTTTCTCTTGTTTTATACATATGCATCTATTTATCTATCTACCAATCTACATATTTATGTATTCATATTTACATATTCATATTTACATATTCAATTTACATATTTATGTGTTCATACACTTGTCAGTCATGGGGCTCATTTGTAGATTGCTCACCTACTACGTACAAAGCCCTGGGTTCAATTCCTCACTACCTTGTGCACAGAAAAATCTAGAAGTCGTGCTGTTGCTTAAGCAGTCGAGCACTCGCTTTGAGCATAAAAGCTTCGGGACTGTGTCTAGACCCTTTCTCAAGACCCAGGATTGGCACCAAAAAAAAAAAAAATAGAATGTTCTGACTGCAACAATATAAGTATAGTACTGCAAATACCTCATCACAGAACAAGCATGGAGTTTGGTGCTTGCAGCTGCCATACTACCTGACTTAGCCAGAAATAAACCACTGCAACCCAGCTCCACGGAACCAGAAGCTGCTGGTTCACTCACCACTGTCATCCAAGATACTCGTGGGCTGATCTGTGAAACTCTGAGCTTTGGTTCACAGTAGTAGAGATCTAGCCTTGAGCAAGAGATCTTAGAACAGTACCCCCAAATTTTCAGTGCATTCCCTGTGGCTCCTTGCAACAGAGTTATGATCTAGACCTCTGTAGCTGAGGTCTGTCACCCTGCCTACTCAAGAAACTGAGATGTAAGGATCTGGGTTCCAAACTATCCCAGACACAAAAGTTCCCATGAGACTATTATCTCCTATTCATCACTTAGAAACTTGAAATGGAAGCTAGGCACCAGTGACTAACGCCTGTCATCCTAACTACTCAGGAGCCTGAGAGCTGAGGATCATGGTCCAAAGCCAGCCTGGTCAGGAAATTCCTTGAGATGGACAATTCTCTCCAGTGACCCACCAAAAACCTGAAGGGGTGCTGTAGCTTAAGTGGTAGAGTGCTTGGTTTTAGCTGAAGAGCTCTAGGATAGATAGCACCCAGGCCTAGACTTCAACTCTTCCAACTTACAAGAAAAGAAAAGAAAGAAAGAAACCTAAAGAGGAGGGGTTAGACTGCTTTGCATGTATGAATCCCTGGATTTGAATCCTCACTACCACATCACTAGAAAAAAGCCTGAAGTGGCCCTGTGGCTCAAGTGGTAGAGTTCTATCTTTGTACAGGAGAAACTCAGGAACCATGCTCAGGTCCTGAGGTCAAGTTCCAGGACAAGTGTATGCGTGCGTGCACACACACACACACACACACACACACACACACACACACACACACACACAGATACCAGAAGTGAAGCTGTGACACCAAATGGTGGTAAAGCACTGAGCTTCTCTTCTGAGCTCATGGTCAGCACCCTAGCCCTGTGTTCAACCCCGAAACCTAGTCATCCAGGGCTCAACTAGGATAGGTCAAAGGTTTCACAATTTGATGCACTTCACCAGCCTTAGATGACAGGAAACTTTGGGATTTTGCACAAATGCTTATATTAACAAGCTTCTGGAAACCTAGGGAGGCACCATTGCCAATTAGGAATCTTTTCATTAGGTTTAGCTCCCTTATTGACTGCAAGAAGGACCCATGAATTAATTGTAGCAGGTTATTTCAATACTGGAACATAATCTAACGAAGACAGGATAAGTGCAGGGAACTTGGCCTGCCACAGGAGTTGGCACAAATGAAAGATTCCTGGGAAGAGAGATAGCTTAGAGTACAAAGAGGCCTTTTTCTCCTGGCCTTCAAATTCTGCCTACACTCATCCTCACTAATTGGCTCAGATGGAGTTGTTTGTTACACAGCTATACAGGAATGAGTCCTTTTTGTCTGTCTGTCCAGACAATGAGGCAGACTTCCTCCAATAGCCTGGAGTGCACAGAAACCCTCAGGCAACACTGGGAACAGTGAGGGGAGCCCCAGAACAGGCATGTCTTGAAAACACTCCCTGTGCTATGAAATCATTCTATTCAAAGCAAATTTCCTAGCTGGGTGCCTTTCAACATAGCGACTCTGGATCTTCACCAATACAAATACATGCATACATACATGGGGAGACATGGATTTACTGGCTTTTTCTTTTTTGGCAGGTCCAGGGCTTGTACTATGAGCCTAGGCACTCTCCCAGAGCTCCTTTTGTTCAAGGGTGGTGCTCTGCCCTTGTGTTTCAGTCCCACTCATGGGTTTTTATATTCCTGTGATCCCTTAGAAATGAGAGTGTCCTGATCTTTCCTGTCCCGACTGAATTCAAGCTGCCATTCTCTAACTCTCAGCCTCCTGAGGAGCTATGATTACAAGTATGAGCCTCTGAGACCTGGCTTTCTTTTATTCTTCTTGTTCTTTGTTTTATCATGACAATCTGAAATCTTCACAGTGTCATACCAATGGTTTGCATTTCAAAGTAAATTACCCAGGCCTGGAGTTCAAATGCCAGGACTGACACCTACAAATAGAGGGAGATCTTGAGAAAATAATTCCTATTCATGGGAGTGCTTAATGGAATGTTATAAAAGTAACAATTAAATCCACAGTTTTTCATGATTCTCTTAAAGAATGCCACACAAAAAGTATTGGATTATGTCTTTAATTCTAGCACCATGGTATGATTCTCCTAATTAAAGAATACTGAATACTTTCACTTTAATGCTTTAATAAGTATTCAACCATGATACTTCATTAAATGGAGGCTTAATTTAATAACTAATAATTCACAATATATATTATTCAATATCCTCATATTGTCTCTCTCTCATATATATATATAGAGAGAGAAAACTACACATCTATCTATCTATCTATCTATATCTATATTTAAATCTATATCAAGGCCACTACTATGGCTTGATCACACGTCCTCAGAACTGGCTGGCAGCTCAATTTGCCAAAGGCTTTGTCTACAACTGACACTTTCATGAATTGGGCATTGTGGGCTGTGAGTTCATATCCCAGAATGGCCAAAAGTTTATAGGTGGAGTAAGAAGCCACATTTGACATATATTTTTCCTTCTCTGTAAAAGTCCTGGGTCTAAGGATGATGTAAAATCCACGTGCAAATATATCCATGTGATACGATGTAATAAATGAAATAAATATTATATATGTAATAATAATAAAATAAAGAATAAATAAATAAGGGTAATAAATGTAATATGGGGTAAACACATGTATGTAAAAAGATCTCATACATGAATATTATTTTTTCCAGTGCCGGGGCTTGAATTCGGCCCTGGAAATTGGTCTGAATTTCTTGTTTTCAATGATGGTGAGTTTCCTCTCTCCCACAGTGCCACAGAGTTACCTAGACCCTGAGTTCAAATCCCAGGCCTGCCAGAAAATTGGTGAAAATTCCAACCCAGGGCCTCATTTTTCTATGGCCAGGCCCGGGACTTGAACTCAGCTTGTATCAACTCTGCCTCAGCTTTGATTATCCTAGGCTGGGGTGCAACCTCTGGACCCACAGCCCATCCTGAGATCCCAGGACCCAAGTTTAAATCTCGCGACTGGCAAAAAGAAAAAAAGGTGAAGGGCTGGGAAGGTGGCTCAATAGTAGAGTGCTTGCCTTGCATGCATAAGGCCCTGGGTTCGATTCCTCAGCACCACACAAGCAGAAACTAGCTGGAAGTGGTGCTATGACTCAAATGGTAGAACGATAGCCTTGAGCTGAAGATTTGAGGTACAGTGCCCAGACCCAGACTTCTGGCCCCACAACAGACAAAAAAAAAAAGATGGGGAAAAAAGGAGAAGTATAAAACTGGGAAGTTCTGGAAGGCAGTTTTACATTTTTTTTTTTCCTTTGCATTGTGACCATCCTGTGTCTAAATGACAGGACCCGAAAACTGTACATGGCCTTGCATTGTTGAAGTTTGGTAGGCTATCAGGGAAGCCACAGCCTGAACCAGCAACCTAGGTCCAGGGTTGGGATCCCCTACTGCTACTTAGAAATGGCAGGAGATCCTAAGAAACATATTCTGATAGACATCCATATGAATGGAATGTTGTAAAAGTAACAATTACATTAGTATTTAGTGTATGATTATATTAAAATTATACACAATAATCATAGTACATTGACTAATTTTCAATAAATCCTTTATTATGTATTTAACCATGATACTTAAATAAAGGAAGAAATAATTTGTTTTGGTTTAGTTTTCTCCATCATGAACATTCAACTTAGAGCCTAGGCACTGACTTTCCTCTTGGGCTCATGGCTAGTGCTCTACTTCGTAGCTAAGGACCCCCTTGGAGCAAAGTGTGTCTTTAGCTGAGGTCTGTCCTCCTGCCTTCTCAGGAAGCTGATGATCTGGGTTCCAAACTATCCCAGACACAAAAGGTCCCATGAGAATATTATCTCCTATTCACCACTTAGAAACTTGAAGTGGAAGCTGGGTACTGGTGATTCATGCCTGTCATCCTAGCTACTCAGGATCCTGAGAGCTGAGGATCACAGTCCAAAGCCAGCCTGGGCAGGAGATTCCTTGAGATGCTTATCTACAGTGAACCACCAGAAAGCCTGAAGGGGCGCTGTAGCTCAAGTGGTAGAGTGCTAGACTTGAGCACCCAGTCCCAGACTTCAACTCCTCCAACTACAAGAAGAGAAAGAAAGAAACCTGAAGTGGAGTGCTGGAAATGTGTCTTAGGGGTAGAGTGCTTTGCATGTATGAAACCCTGGGTTTGAATCCTCAGTACTACATCCCTAGAAAAAAAAAAAGCCTGAAGTGGTTTTGTGGCTCAAGTGGTAATGCACTATCCTTGTACAGGAGAAACTCAGGTACAGAGCTGAGGTACTGAGTTCAAGCTCCAGGACGTGTTTGCACACACACGCACAGATGCACACAGACACACACACAGACACACACTTACACACACACACACACACACACACACACACACACCACACACACACAGATACCATAAGTGAAGCTGTGACACTAAATGGTAAAGGAAAGAGCTTCTGCTCTGAGCTCTTGGTCAGCACCCTGGCCCTGTGTTAAACCCCAAAATATAAACACCCAGAGCCCAACTAGGAGAGGGCAAAGGTTTCAAAACCTGATGAGTTTCACCAGCACTAGATGACAGGAAGCATTGTGATTTTGCACAAGTGCTTAGATTTAGCAAGCATCCAGAAAACTAGGGAGGCACCTTTGCCAATTAGGAATCATTTCATTAGGTTCAGCTCACTTGTTTTCTGCCAGAAGGACCCTTGAATTAATTGTAGTAGTTTTTTCAACACTGGAAAATAGTCTAACAAAGACAGGGTGAGTGCAGGAAACTTGGACTGCCCCGAGAGGAAGCACAAATGAAGGCTTCCTGTCAAAACAGAGCACTGGGAGGAGAGATAGCTTGGTGTACAAAGAGGCCTTTTCCTCCTGGCCTTCAGAGTCTGCCCTCATCCTCACTCTTTGCTCATCCTCACTAATTGCTACGGATGAATTGTTTGTTACACAGATGTTCAAGAGGGAGGCCTTTTGTCTGCCTGTTCCAACATTGAGGCAGACTTCCTCCAGCAGTCTGGGGTGAACAGAAGCCCTCAGGGTACACTGGGAACAGTGAGGGGAGCCCTGGAACATGCACTGTCTTGAAAGCATTCTCTGTGCTATGAAATCATTCCATTCATACCTTTATTCATAGCAACTCTAGATGTTCACTGCTAGAAATACATGCATACATACACAGACACATGGAGTTACTGGCTCTATTTTTGTAGCAGGTCCTGAGGCTTGAACTGTGACCCTAGGCACTATCCCTGAGTTTCTTTTTCACAAGGAAGCACCGAAATGTGTCTTAACCCATGATTACCCTAGGCCGGTTTGCCGCATTTACACCCACAGATGATCCAGTCATCGTAGGACCCCAGTTCAACTCCCAGCACTGGCAAAAATACATCAAACCAACAAAAATGGAGGAGGAAAAATCCAGAAAATTTTACACAACCGTTTTACCTTTGTTTCCTTTGCACTGTGACCACCATGGGTCTCAATATCTCGGCTTGAAAGTTGTATGTGACCTTGCATGGCCAAAGGCTCACAGATTGTTGTTGAAGCCTGAGCCCAACCCAGATACCTAGGCCGTGAGTCCGATCCTCGGACTGCCACCTACACACAGCTGAAGATCCTAGGAATCTCGTTCCTATCAATAGGAACATTAATAGTATGTTTGGCATGTACAAATTGAATTACTATTTAGCTAGACTTTCTAATATAATATTGTATGCATAAATATATGTCATCGATTAATTTAATTAATAACTTATTAAGTCTTCTACCGTGATTAATTAATGGAGGCATAATTTTAGACCAAATAATTGGTAGTAATAGAATATATAATTTGTAGTAATAGAATATATAAAAATAAGATATAGACATCACTTTATATAAAGAGTTATACACTAGAATCTACATAAATGTCTGTCTCTGTATACATTATTTATAGATCCATATTCATACGTAAATACACACCCACTTCAATCTATATATCTATCTTTTTATATGTTGGTCACTCCTAGGGCTTGATCTCAGGTCCTCAAATTTGCCCGACAACTTCATTTGCATCAGACTGGTGTGCTAACATTGAGCCATTCATGAAGTTGGCCTTCTAGGGCCGGAGTTCAAATCACAGAACTGCCAAAAACTTAATCTTGGTGGAAGAAGCCAATTGTCCCACTTGTTTTCTTTATGGGTGTCAAAATTCCTGGGTCTCAGGAATGGTGTATAATACATAAGCAAATTTATGTCCTATGTAATAGGATGTAAAAAATGTTATATGTGTAATCATACTCACTAAAATACATAAGAAATACATAAAAATAAAATAAAATGAATAACTACACTAACTGCAAGATAAGTAAACATGTGTATGCAAATATAAATCATGTATTTAAAATGTATATGAATATTATTTTTTGAGTGCTAAGACTTGAATTCAGACCCTGGGAACAGGCCTGAATTTCTTGTCTTCCAGCACGGTGAGCTTCCCCTTCCCCGACAATGCTGCAGATTTACCCAGACTCTGAATTCAAATCCCAGGCCTGCCAGAAAAAATGGCCTGAATTCCAAGCCAAGGAGCCTCATAATTTTTAGAAATATTTTTAATGAATTTATTTATATATTTTTAGTTTGTCAAGCACAGGGCTTGAACTCAGGTTGTGGCAACTCTGCCTCATCTTTAATCGTTCTAGACTGGGGTGCAACCACTGGACCCACAACCGAACCTGGGTTCCTGGGCCCCAAAGATTTACAGGAAAAATATAAATAAAATGACACAGATAAAAATCTGGCAACTTGCAGATGGCTGTCTGTTTTACATTTGTTTTTTTTGCAAGGTAACCATCTTAGGTCTGAATGACATTGCTGAAAATTTTGTAACCTGACATTACTGAAGGCTGGTGGGCTACCAGGCAAGTCATAGGTCAACACTGCAACATAGGCCCTGTGGTTGAGACCCGGTCCCGACCCCTACCAATGGTGGGAGATCCTAAGGGTCTCATTCTTATTCATAGGAATACTGATGGAAGATTATGAATATCAAGATTAAATTAATTGTTCCTGAATGATACTACTATAAAATTAGTGATTTTAGGAGGCTGATGGATTTTAAGGAATATTTTCACACATTAAAGAATATTGTTAATTACATGGACGCAATAGTTTTGTGATAGTGGTTAATTAAATTAATAATTCATTAAGGATGAACACAATAATATTAATTACATGGGGGCATAATAAATACCCAAGAATTGTTAAAAATGTAGTCTATTTAACTGAAGAATATATAAACATCTCTGCCACTCTATAAAGATCTATATTTATTTGTGTACTACCATCCACATGTCAATCTATCTTATTTTGTCAATCCCTGGGGCTGGATCTCAGGTGCTGGGAACTGCTTGTCAGCTCCATATGGCCCAGGCTGGCCGTGCTGACACTTACCCATTCATGAATTGGGCCTTGTAGGCTTTGAGTTCAGATGCCAGCACTCACAAAAATTGAATCGTGGAGTAAGAAGCACTGGTGACACATGTTTTCTTTTTCTGTGAGCGTCTGGGTTTCCGGGGTGAAGTTTCTTACATAGGCAAATCTATATCCCATGTAATAAATGTAATAAATATTCTATGAGTAATAATAGTCAATAAAATAAATGAATAAAACAACAAATAAAATGCATAACTACACTAAGCGCAATATGGGGTCAACATACGGGGCTCAGTCTCATGGCCTGGGAACTGCCTGCCAGCTGAATTGGCTAGAGGCTGCTGTGCTGACAGTCACCCATTCATGAACTGAGCCTTCTAGGCCCTGAGTTTAGATCCCAGCCCTGCCAAAAATGCAATCTTGGTGTAAGAAGCCGAGAGTGACAAATATTTTCCTTTTCTATGAAATTGCTCGATGTCAGGTAGGATGTATAATTCATATGCAAATCTATATGCTATGTAATAGGATATCATAAAGGTAAAAATGTCATAGGTGGAAGAATTGTCACTATAATAAACGAAAAACAGATTGAATTATTAGTGAATCATTCTGAGATAATATTAGACAAAATAATTATAGAATGTGGATTAAGTTTAATTACTGTATTATTAAGCATTAACAGAATGAAAAGTAAATGGAGACATAGTTAAAAACCTAATAATTGGTAGTAACACATGATGCATAAATTAATATAAATAGACATCTCATTCTATAAAATATGTAATTGTATGTATGGATGTATGTACATATATGATAAACAATAACAGTATATTGAGTAATAATTAATGTTTTATTAATTGTTCAACTGGGATCCATCATTAAATGGAGACATCACTTAATACCTAATAATTGGTAGTATTATTAGCTATAATTTAATAATATGCATACCTCTCTCTCTCTTTATTTTTTTTTTGGGTCCAGTCGTGGGCCTGAAGTCTGGGCCTGGGTGCTGTCCCTCAGCCCTTCAGCTCAAGGCTAGCACTCTACCACTTGAGCCACAGCACCACTTCCGGCTTTTTTTCTGCTTATGTGGTGCTGAGGAATTGAACTCAGGGCCTCATGCTTGCAAGGCAAGCGCTCTATCACTGAGTCACCTTCTCAGACCACATATCTCTTTTTGTATATATAATATTTATATATGGCAATCTCTATTTATACCTCATGCACTCCTGGGACTGGGTGGTTGAGTGCTCTCCTAGGAAGCAGGAACCTCTGGCTTCCATTCCTCAGTACCACATACAAAGAAAAACTGGAAGTTCTGCTTTCTTTCAATCAATTGTGTACTAGCCTGGAGCACAAATGCTTGGGGAGAGTGTCTAAGCCCTTACTAAAGGCCCAGGACTGCCGCCAAAAAAGGTAGACTGTTCTAACTGCAACTATAGAAAGTCAAGACTTCAAATACCTCATCACAGAGCAAGCTAGGAGTCGGGTCCTGACAATTTCCACCTAACCTGACTTATCCAGATGTAAATCGCTGCAACCCAGCTCCACCAAACCAGACGCTGCTGGCTTACCTCAGTCATTCTAGCTGCTCATGGGCTTTAAAACCCAGCCCTGGCAGGAAGTCTGTGAGACTCTTCAAAATGTGGTTCCAAGTAGTAGGGCTGTAGCCTTGAGCAAATGTTATTAGAACAGTATCCCTATATTTGAGGTCAAGCCCCATGGGTAACCTCCCCCCCTAAAAAGAAACACCCCACTAAACCATTAGATGTGAACTTGTGTGGTTTGTGAAATGTTCCTCAAAGAATGGTGATACTGAAGAAAGCATGTTGATTCTAATGACAGCTTGTGGAATAGAGCTATGTGCTTAGTCCTTCATAGGGTGCTCTGTGCTGAGTAATGCACAGGGTGCTATATGCTGAGTCCTTCACAGGTTACAGGGTGCTGAGTCCTGCATTGGGTTCTGGGTGCTGAGTCTTTCACATGATGCTGTGTGCTGAGTCCTTCAAACAGTGTCATGTGCTGTGTCCTTCACAGGGTGCATTTATTCATCTGGTCCTTGTAAGAGCTCCACAACTGAGATGCTTAAACAGATAAGAATATTGAGGCTCAGATATAACCCCATGGAAGGGACAAAATTAAGTATTACTGAAGACTAGTGAGTTGTCTCCTGCAGACCATTGTTTTGCTTTGTTTTTTTCTCAGTCATGAACCTTGATCTCAGGACCTAGATTCTGACCCTTACCTCTTGGGCTCAAGGCTAGCACTCCACACGTGGAGCCAAGGATCCCTTTGCAGCAGAGTTCCATGGCCTAGGGGTCGATAGCTGAGGTCTGTCATCCTGTCTTCTCAGCAAGCTGAGATCTGAGGATCTGGGTTCTAAACTATCCCAGACACAAAAAGTCCCATGAGACTATTATCTCCAATTCACCACTAACAAACATTAAGTGGAAGCTTGGTGCTTGTGGCTCATGACTATCATCCTACTTTCTCAGGAGGATGAGAACTAAGGATCATGGTTCAAAGCTGGAAAAGCTGTTGCTGCTATTGATGCATAACATACTGCTATTATTGGTCTTTTTATAGAAATATATATATACATATATATAATTTGAATTTTTGGAAACTTTACCTGTGCTGTCAGCTTTGGAAAAAGTATCCCAGTTTACCGTGTTGAGTTGGCATTGTACAGAAATTAATAGCCATATTGGTCTAGAAACGTTAAACTTAAGTTTTTTTCCATTTGTACAGAGGTAAAAGCATTGTATTAAATATGTAAGGTCTTATCTATGTGGGTTTGATTACAGAAACTAATAAAGTATTCTCTAAATAATGAGAAAAAAAAGAACTAAGGATCATGGTTCAAAGCTAGTCTCGGCAGGAACGTCCTTGAGACACTTAGCTCCAATGGACCACCAGAAAACCTGAAGTGGAGCTGTGACTCAAGTGATAGAGCACAAGACTTGAGCTGAAGAGCTCAGGGACAGCACCCAGGCCCAGACTTCAACTCCTACAACCGACAACATAAAAAAAAAAAAAAAAAAACAGAAACAATCTAACAAACTGAAATACAAGGTTGGGAATGTGCCTTAGGGGTAGAGTGCTTTGCATATATGAAACCCTGGGCTTGATTACTCAGGACCACATCACTAGAAAAAGTATGAAGTGGTTCTGTGGCTCAAGTGATAGAAGGCTATCCTTGTACAAGAGAAATTAGGTACAGTGCTGAGTTCAAGCTCCATGACTGTATGTGTGCACACACATGGACATACACACAGACACACACATAGACCAGAAGTGAAGCTCTGACACAAAATGGTAAAGCACTGGACTTCTGCACTGAACTTATGGTCAGCAATCAGGCCCTGTGTTTAATCCCCAAACCTACCCACCCAAGGCCCAATTAGGAGAGGTCAAAGTTTCAGAACCTGATGATCTTCACGAGCCCTAGATGACAGGAAGCTTTGTTATATCAAACATGTGCTTGGATTTCTCAAGCTTCCGGAAAACCAAGGAGAGGTATCATAGGCCTATCATCGCCTGCAATGTAATATTTCATTATATATTATATTGAGCACTGTATCTGAGCACCGGAATATAGTCTCACAAAGGCAGGATAAGTGCAGGGAACTTGGACTGCCATGGGAGGTGGCACAAATGAAGGCTTCCTGTAAAAACAGAGCACTGGGAAGAGAGATAGCTTGTAGTGAAAGAGGCCTTTTTCTCCTGGCCTTCAGAGCCCACCCACACTCATCCTAACTAATTGGCCTAGATGGAGTTGTTGTTACAAAGCTTTACAGGTCTGAGGCCTTTTGTCTGCCTGTACAGAAAATGAGAGAGAATTCTTCCAGCAGGCCTGGGATGCAGAGAATTCCTTAGGCTACACTGGGAACAGTGAAGGTAGCCCTGGAACATACATTGTCATAAAAGTAGTCTCTGTGTTATGAAATCATTGTATTGAAAAAAAAAATCCTTTCTTGGTGCCATTCATCATATCTACTCTGGAGATTTGCCTATAGGAATACATCCATACATACACAAAGACATGGAGGTATAGGCTCTATTGGGGGTGGGCAGGTCCAGGGGTTGAACATTGAGCCTAGATATTGTCCCTGAATTCCTTTTGCTCAAGGGTAGTGCATTAACCTTGAGTCACAGCCTCACTTCTGGGTTTTTCTGGGATCTCTTAGAAATAAAAATGTCATGTCCTTTCCTATGCTGGCTGGGTTCAAACTAAGATTCTCTACATCTCAGCCTCTTAAGAAGCTGGGATTGCACTGACACCTGCCTTACTTTTCTTCTTCATTTTTTAATCTGGACAATCTGACTTCTTAACAGGATCATTCCAATAGTTTGAATTTATAGGTAAACTACCCCAATATTCTTTATAGCTGCTTTCTCTGAGAAGGATTTTCTCTCCTCATCTTCTCTGGTCACAGATTTGAAGCCAAAAGTGAGAAATGAGTGTCACAGGATTTGGGAGCATATGTCCACAGGACATGCCAGTTCTGTCACTTAGCATTGAGCTGAAATGATTTTACTGTCTCAAGATGAGAGTACTGAAGCTGGAGTGATCCTCATACTGTCTGCATTGCTCCTTTTGCCTATAAAATGATCTAATAATTATGAGTGTTTTGTGTCTCCAACCTTAAGTATCTGGAGAATACTAGAAGCAACTGCATGTTTCTGTTTTCTCTAGTACCTCCCGAGATTTAGACTAAGGGTTTGTGTGGAGAGGCTCCTCAGTGAATCCCTGAGAGAAGCCGCTTGAAACCTCCTCAGGAGATCGCCATCCAAAGTCAGCCCAAACAGGAAAGTCTGTGAGACTCTTATCTCCAATAAACCACCAGAAAACCAGAAGTGGAGCAGTGGCCCAGAGGGTAGAGCTCGAGCTTTAAGAGAACAAGGTGAGTGGGAGATTCAGTCCAGACGAGGCAGGAAAGCCTGGGAGGTGCTTATGTCCAATTAACAACCAGATGTCTGGAGCTGTGGCGGTGGTAGAGCCTCAGCCTTGAGCAAAACAGCTCAGCAACGCATAGGGCCCTGAGCTTAAGCCGTGGGATGGCCAAAAAGAAAATTCAAAAAGAGGAGGCCATGTTTATGAATCAGTGCCCTACCTATTTATGTGTGTAAATTACCTCCCTGAATGTAAACAGAGCACATGTAATGCTTCTGCTTTTATTTACTGATTGATTTTTCAGATGTGTTCATTGTGCGTACTACATCATTCTCTTCACTTAAGGCCCATCTCTTTTCTCTTCTAGGGTTCCTGGCCTCTGTCTTTATATGATGCACACTTAAGCTTTTAGCAGCCTTTATTTACATTTTCTTATGAGGCCAATGCCACAAATGAGGCAGGGAAAGAGAAGATCAGGTTTCATAGTAGTAACCGGTATTCAGAAAATTAAATGTAAAATTAAACGTGAAATGGAAGCATGCTTAAGTAAAAACTACCATTAACAAAAAATGAGGGGGCTGGGAATGTGGATTAGTGAGAGTACCTAACATGCAAGAAGTCCTGGGTTTGATTTCTCAATAGCACATATACAAAAAAAGCCAAAATTGATGCTGTGGATCAAGTAGTAGAGTGCTATAGACAGTGCCCAGGCCTAGAGTTCAACCCAAGAACTGGCAAAAAGATACCTAGCTGGCTAGGTAGGTAGATTGATGATAGATAAATAGACAGATAGATAGATAGATACATAGATACATAGATAGATGATAAATGAAGCTGATCTTGGTCGTTAGAAGAAAAGAAAGGAATAATTCTGTCATGAGGCCTTTTACAGTGTGCCAGACACCAGCATCGCCTTCACACAATCACAGAGCAAGAAGACAGTCTCTGTCCCACTTCTCAGGCAGCCGATGGCCCCAGAGCAAAGAGGGCACAGCCAGGTTCTCACTCAGGTGCTTGGAGAGAGTAAAGAAAGGGCATTGCCT
Source organism: Dipodomys spectabilis (assembly GCF_019054845.1). Taxonomy (NCBI): domain Eukaryota; kingdom Metazoa; phylum Chordata; class Mammalia; order Rodentia; family Heteromyidae; genus Dipodomys; species Dipodomys spectabilis. The sequence goes on from NW_024872097.1 coordinate 25,482, forward strand.
CTCTTTGGACTGGGGATTTGCATTAATGATGTGGAGAATGAAGGAAGGAGAATGGCCTGGAAGAGGTAGAAGAAGGGCCTTCAAATCTGACAGATGGAGAGTCAAAAATCCACTCCCTAAGTCCAGTGAGCATGGCGTTTCTACTCTGTTCCTGCCCTTTCCCTCACTAAACTGGCTCACTATTATGAACTTAATGATAGCTTGAAGCTCGGTTCACCTGAGGGAGGAAGGTTAATTAGTCATTGTTTGAAGAGGCTGAGAAAAGCCTGACCCTAGTGAAAGTCTAACAAATATTTCAAGTTTCCCCCTAATTCTGGCTGTGCCTGGAATGAATGAAGTGGTTTTGCAGCTCTCTTCATTGTTGAGTGTGTACATTCTGCCTCCTTATCCTGCAGGCCTAGGTCTCTTCACCTAGCCTGGCTTTTGAAACTGTTTTCTGTCCTCCAAATATAGTGTTTCAGTGGAGTTCTTCCTGCCAATAGGGCTAAGGCTTGGATCCTGAGAACTTCATTTGAACCCAGGATGGGTCAATGATGTTTCTTTCCTGATTCTATAGCTCAAGAATTCTAAGAACATTTAGAATTCTTGAGCTATAGAAGCAGGAAAGAAACATCATAAGAACATTTAGAGTGCGAGTAACTTCTCATCACCAAGCGAAACACAGGAAGCTCTTGAACATCTGACCTTTCAGAAGTGGAAGTCAGAGTGTCATAGACTTTGCTGCCCTGGCTGACTTCAGCCTGTGATACTGAGACCTCAGCCTCCTGTGCTAGGGTGATGGGCATGAGCTACTGGTACTCTGCTAGCTTCAGAACTGTAATGACATTGACAATAGAAGTCAACTGCTTATCACAAAGGGCTTGGGGATGATATTAATCCCTTCAACATTGGACCTTTCAGAACCCTGTAGGACACAAAGTTATAATGCTAGAGTCAGAGAGGCTGGGTATATGGATGTGTTCACTTGAACCTTGAGCTATGACTCCAATTCTGGTTACATCTGTGTTCATTTTCCACAGGATGTTCTCATAATTAGCAAATAGGAAAAGTACTTTCATTAATCCTCACTTTTTTCCAGTTGTGTATCTTGTATCAAGCCTGGGCACTGTCCCTGAGCCCTTCAGTTCAAGGTGAACACTCTACCACTTGAGCCACAGCGCCATGTGAGGTCTTTTGGTGGTTCCTTGGAGATAAGAGTCTAACAGGCTTTCCTTGTGCAGGCTGTCTTTGAACTGTGGTGTTCAAATCTCAGCCTCCTGAGAAGCTAGGTTTCCAAGAGTGAGCCACTGGCATCTAGCCTATTGTTTTTGACAGTCCTGGGGCTTGAATTTAGGGCCTGGGTACTGTCTCTGAGCTTCTTTTTCTCAAGCCTAGCGCTGTACCACTTGAGCCACTCCACAGCTTCTGGCTTTTTCTGAGTATGTGGCTCTGAGAATTCAAACTTTGGCATTCATGCATGCTGAGCAATCTATTTACCACTAAGCCACATTTTAACCACACCCTTTCAATTTTATCCGTCAATTTGCCTATCCTCAAGAAAAGGCTTCTGAGTATAAATCATGTAAAGAAATCCCTATAGGAAGATGCCATAGATAAGTAAGACAAGGTTCATACTAGGGACAGATTCTAAACATGTTAAGACTGTGACAAATACCTCCATTTTATTATGTATTTTGTTTCAACATGTAATATAGAATTAATGAAAAATGAGTCAATGTCCTAATTTATTTTGTTTTTTTTATAATACATGTACAACATGTAAAATATGTGTATAATAACACTAAATACAATAAACAATAAATGAATCAAATAAACACAAAATCAATAATAAAAATAATAATATGTAATAAACATACATATGTAAGTATATATCATATATTACACATGCATGGAAATATTTTTTCCATTGCAGGGCCTTCATTTAGTTCCTGGGAACTCTAGCCTGAATTTCTTTTCCTCAAGTGCAGTGAACTTCACCTTCAACCTTGTTGCAAAAGAGTTACTGGGCAATGCAATCAAATCCCAGCAATGGCAGAAATACTGGCCCAGTTCCAAGACAGTGACTTGATTTTTTTTAATGGAAGCAGTTATGTTTATTCAGTTCCATACTGAGCATTAAAAGCAAAGCAGTGTAGAATTTTGGACAGCTAGTTAGACATCCTTGCCTTACGCCCCAAATGCTTCTCTGAGCATTATATTGTTTTGTTTTTTTTGCACATTTATAATTGTAAAAATGTTGTACTAAGAGTTACAGTTACATGAACAAGGTAATGAGTACATTTTCTATTGAGCATTGTTGCTTCCTCCTTTGTTTTCCTCCTACCATCCCTTCCCTCCAATCTCCACAATTGCTCCCCGTGCCAAGGTCCGTGAGTTAATTTTTTATTTTTGGCTTGGCATGGGGTTTGAACTCAAGTATTGGCAACTCTGAACCTTCCCTGACATTGCTACAGATATACCAAGACCCTGAGTTCAAATCCCAGGGTAGGAAAGAAAATTAGCATATATTTCATACCAGGGAGATTTTTTTTATTTAGTTAAATAATTAATTAATTTTGTATTTATTCTTTTTACTTTTGCCAGCCATGGGGATTGAACTCGGGTCGTGGAAATTCTGTCTCAGCTTTAATCACCCTAGGCTGGGGTGCAGCTTCCAGACCCACAGCCAGTCCTGGGATCCTAGGCCCAGAGGGTTTGCAGGACGAAACAAAAAGTGGGACAGCACAAAAAGTTACAAGCTACAGAGGGCTGGAGGTTTTACATTTTTTTTTCTTTGCATGGTGACTCAGTTGCAAAGTGGACCTGACCTGCCATAGCTGAAGGCTGGTGGACTATCAGGAAAGCTATAGGCCGACCTGTCAACATAGACCTCATTTTCAAATCCCAGTCCCGACAACTACCAATGGCAGGAGATCACAAGAGACTCGATTGAGAGAGTAGTTTGTGCATCAGTCAAGTCTAAAATTGGATGCAATAATCCTAGGATGCTGATGGATCTTTTTTGGGGGGGGGGGTGCATCCAGTCATGGAGCCTGAAATCTGGGCCTGGGCAATGTCCTTCAGCTCTTCAGCTCAAGGCTAGCACTCTACCCATTGAGCCACAGCACCACTTCCAGCTTTTTTCTTTTTTCTGCTTATGTGGTGCTGAGGAATCAAATTCAGTCCTCATGCATGCAAGGCGAGCGCTCTACCACTGAGCCACCTTCCCAGCCCCTGATTGATCTTAATTAATAGTTTATTAAGCATGGAAAGAATAATATTCCTTCAATGGCAGTATAATAAATACCTAAGTGTTGGTCGGAATGTAGTAGAGGTCATTCAGTCATAGATAGACAGCTCTGGCAATCTTTACCAATATATATTTGTTTGTATACCACCGTCTGGCTATTCATGTATTGCTGTTTTGGCCAAATCTGGAACTCGATCTCACTATGTGGGAACCATCTGACAGTATCATTGTCTAGCGGCTGTCGTGCTCACACAGACCCATTCATGAATTGGGCCTGCTAGGCCCTGACTTCAGATTCCAGCACTGCCAAATATTTAATCTTGGAGTAAGAAGCTGAGTGTGACACATGTTTTCCTTTTCGGGGAGAGTCCTGGGTGTCAGGCTTGATGGAGACCACATCTGCCAATCTAGATCCTATGTGATAGGATGTAAACAATGTAATAAATGGTATAGGTGTCATCAGAGTCAATAAAATATATGGTAAATAAATGAATAAAACAAGAAATAAAATGAATAACCACATCAAACATGATATGGACTGAAGATCTGTATGGAAGTGTAAATCCTATCTTTAAAATCTACGTAAAGAGTATGTTTTCCAGGACTAAGGCTTGAATTCAGGCCTAGGGAACAGGCCTGACTTTCTGTCTTCAAGCATGGTGAGATTCCCCTTCCCCACAGTGCTGCATATTTGCCCAGACCTTGAGTTCAAATTCCAGGCATGGCAGAAAAAAAATACCATGAATTGCAAACCAGGGAGTTAAGTAATTTTTTTTTTTATTTTTTTTATTTGTCTTAATTTTTTTCTTTTTTCTTTTCTTTTCTTTTCTTTTTTTTATTTTTTTGGCCATGCATGTGGCTTGAACTCAGATCGTGGCAGCTCTGCCTAAGCTTCTATCACACTACCCTGGGGTGCAGCCTCCGGAACCAAAGCTGATCCTGGAATCCTAAGACCCGAGGTCTGACAGGAAAACAAAATGAAAATGGCACCAAAAAAAAAAAAGCCGCGAGCCACACATGGTAGGTGGTTTCTTGGCTTTGGTTCCTTGCACGGTGACCATCATAGGTCTGAATGACATGTCTGCAACACACAGGTGACCTGTCATTGCTGAAGGCTGGATGGCTGTCAGAAAAGCCATAGGCCAACCACACAACAGAATGCCTGAGTTCAAATCCCCGTCCTGACACCTACCAATGGCAGAAGATCCCAAGAGACTCCTGCCCATTCATAGAAGTTCAGATGGAATGGTATCCAACTCATGATAGAATGAGTAGTCCGTGCAGAGGTCTAGTCTCAAATTAGATGCCATAATCCTAGGATGCATATTGAATTTAATTAGTGGTTAATTAGGCACAAAAAGAATAATATTCCTACAATTGAGGCATAACAAATACCAAAGACTTGGTAGGAATGTAGTAGATGTCATTGAATACTAGATACATGGCTATGGCACTCTGTACTAATACGCATTTATTGGTATACCACCACCTGACTATCCATCTATGGCTATTTTGGTCACCCCTGATGCTCGATCTCAGCTCCTGACAAAAATTTCATCCTGGAGTTAGAAGCCAAGTGTGACATCTGTTTTTCTTTTCTGTGAGAGTGCTGGGTGTCAGGCATGATGGATAACAAGTCTACAAATCTAAATGCTATGTGATAGGATGTAATACATGGTTAGGTATCATCACAGCCAATAAAATAAATGGCAAATAAATGAATAAAACAAAAAATACAATAAATAACCACACCAAACATAATATAGAATGAACATCTGTATGGAAGTTCAATCCTATCTTTAAAATATATATAAGGAGTAGGTTTTACAAGGCTAGGGCCTGAATTCAGGCCTAGGGAAAAGGCCTGACTTTCTGGTCTTCAAGTACAGTGAGCTTCCACTTCCCCCACAGTGCAACAGGGGTACCTGGACCCCAAGTTCAAATCCCAGGCCTTGCAGACAAAAAATGTCACACATTCCAAGCCAGGGAGCTTCATTAGCATTTTAAATATTTTTTTAAAGTTCACTTTGCCTTTATTTGATACATTTTGATTTTAAAACATGAGAGTTTTTCAATAAAGGAGTTTAGACTTTTACATTTTAGCATAGCACATTGGTGTTTCTATTTTGGCCATCTGCCATGAAGAGTGAGAATGAAAATGAGGACATCATTTCTCCCTAGAAGGTTGGGAGAGTTGATGATATTTCTTTTTTTTTTTTCTTGGTAGGTCCTGAGGCTTGAACTCTGGGCTTGGGCACTGTCCCTGCGCTCTTCAGATCAAGGCGAGCACTCTACCTCTTGAGCCTCAGCACCACTTCCGGTTTTCTAGTGGTTTATTGGAGATAAGAGTCTCATGGACTTTCTTGCCTGGGCTGGCTTTTAACCGTGACCCTCAGATCTGAGTCATTGGCACCTGGCAACTGATGTTTTTTTCAATTCAGAGTTACTTCTGTAATTATAAACTGTCTGCAATTTGTGTGAGTTTTCCTCATGCCTACCACGAAATACACTAGGGGTGTCTTCATACCACAAAAGGTTGGGTTTGTGGATAAAAACTCACTTGTGTGAGGAGAGTAGTTACTTGTAAGCATTTTGGGAATAAACTGGATTGTAAAATTAAAAACAAAAACATTGGGACTGGGATGTAGCCCAGCAGTGGAGTAGTTGCCTAAAGAGCATAAGACCCTGGAAGAAAAGATTCCTAAAACTTAGAATGTTAGAATTTTGTATGAACAAAGTTCTTTCTTCGGTGGTGGGGCTTGAACTCTTGGCTTGGGCGTTATCCCTGTGCTCTTCAGACCAAAGGTGTGCAGTCTACTGCTTGAGCTACAGCACCACTTCCAGTTTTCTAGTGGTTTAATGGAGATAACAGTTTCACGGCCTTTCCTGCCAGAGCAGGCCTTGAAGCACCATCCTCAGATCTCTGCCTCCTGAGTAACTAGGATCATGGGCATGGGCCTCCAATGCCTGGCACATGAACAAACGTCTTAAAGATTGATTCTGAAGAAAGAAACTTGGAATATACTTTTAGTACAAATAATTTATAATGCCATGGTTAAGGCACTAATTCAGAAGTATTTATTCATTGACCGGTTTCTTAGTTTCTTCACATATATATACCTTATTAATATATATACATAACATACGTTATTAACATATACATATATATTACTAGAAACATAGCTTTGAAGTGTACCTAAGAACATATGTGATCATGTAAAGTTATACAACTGCACAAGCTTGATCTTTTTTTCCCTTTGTTTGGTACCCTAAATTAGGTGGGATTTGTGTACTGTTGTTTGTTCTCTGTTTTTGGAGGAGTTCTCTCCCCCTTATGCCCCAAACCCCCTCTCCCTGCACTTGATCTCAGCTTGCTCTTTCTTGGCTTTGTTTTTCATAGCTGATTTTCTACCAATTCAGCCATCCCTGTAACCTGGTTTTTGACCAGTTAATTGGAGATGACATCTCTCAGACTTTTCTGCTTGGATTGGCTTTGAAACTTAATCTTCCACTTCTCACCTCTGAGTAGCTGGGATTACAGATGTGAGCCACTGGGGTACCTATGGATAAATTAGACTTTGGTTGATGTATTCATTCTGTTTTTCTATGCATGGGATGATCTACTATAGAATTTCTGTGAATGTCCTGGGTCTGAAGTAAGATAAATAATGCATATGTAAATCTGTATAGTTCTCAGAAGATGTAATCAATTTAATACATAAGTATAATAATAGTCAATAAAAATAATGAAGGAATGAATAATACAAAAAGTAAAATAAATATACTCAAAGCAATATGCAATAAGCATAAGTATGTAGATATTAATCATTATTTCAAATGTGGATGAATATTACTTTAACAGGGCTGGGGATTGAATTCAGGCCTAGGGAACAGGCCTGAATTTCTGGTGTTCAAAGTTTCTCTGTCCCCAGCAGTGCATTAGGGTTACCCAGTCTCCGAGTTCAATTCCCAGGCCTGGCAGAAAAAAAAAGGCATGAATTCCAAGCCAGGGAGCTTCATTAGTTATATATATATATATATATATATATATATATATATATATATACACATTGGGACTTGAACTCTGGCCTTGAAAGATGTCCTTGGGCTCTTCAGCTCAAGGCAAGCACTCTACCACTTGAACCACAGCGCTACTTCGCTACTTCGGGTTTTATAGTGGTTTAATGGAGATAAGAGTCTCAAGGACTTTCCTGCTTGGGCTGGCTTTGAACCGCGATTTTCAGATCTCAACCTCCTGAGTAGCTAAGATTACAGGCGTGAGCCTTTGGTGCCTGACTATTTTTAATATTTTAAAATTATTTTATTTTATTTATTTATTTATTCATTCATTCATTTATTTATTGCCAAGCACAGGGATTGAACTCAGGTCGTGGCAACTCTGCCTCAACTAATATCACCCTAGGCTGGGATGGTGCAGTATCTGGACCCATAGCCCATCTTGGGATCCCAGGCCTAAGGGGCTGACAGGAAAACAAAATGAAAACGGCAGTGAAAAAAAGTCACAAACTGTGGATGGATGACGGTTTCTTGGTTTTCCTTACTTGCATGGTGACCATCCTGGGTCCAAATGACAAGACTGCAACCTGTATGTCACCTAGCATTGCTGAAGGCTGGAAGGCTGTTAGCGAAGTCATAGGCCAACCTGGACACCTAGCCCCTGAGTCTGAATCCCGGTCATGCCAGTATAAAGGGCTGGAGAGCCTAAGAAACTATTGTCTGTCCCTAGGAACACCAGAGGAATGTTTGTATGAGTAGTTCATAAATCAGTCTAGCATAAAATTAGACCTAATAATCACAGGACACAAATTGATTTTAATTCATAGTTTATTATGCATTAAAAGAATACTATTCATTAAATGGAGTCCTCACTAAAGACCTGAAAATCCGTAGGAACACAATATATGTCATTTAATACAAGATAGACATCACTGGCAGTATCTAAATACCTAAATATATATTTATCTGTATACCACTGTCTGCATAGAAAGGTATTGCTCTTTTGGTCAAACTTGTGGCTCCATCCCAGGTCCTAGGATTCACTTGGCAGCTGAATGGGCTAGAGGATGCCATGCTGACACTCACCAATTCATGAATTGAGCCTCTTTGGCCCTCAGTTCAGGTCCCAGCATTGCCAAAAATTTCATCTTGCAGTAAGATTCCAAGTGTGACACCTGTTTTCCTTTTCTTTGCAAATGCTGGGTGTCAGGTATGATGTATATGGTATTAGTATGTCTGCAAAACTACATGCTATGGAATAGATTGGAATAAATGAAATAAATATTATAGGTGTACTCAGGATCAATAAAATAATTGGTAAATAAATAAATACTAAAATATAATGAAACACTCCAGCAAACACGATATGGACTGAACATATGGATGTTAGTATAAATCATATACTAAAAATTACTATAAATGTTATGTTCTCCAAGATTGGGGCTAGAATTCAGGCCTAGGGAACTGTCCTGAATTTCTTATCTTCCAGGAGGGTAAACTTCCTCTTTCCCCACAGTGCACCAGATTTACTCAGACTCGGAGTTCAAACCTCAGGACTAGCAGAAAAAAAAAGGCACAAATTCCAAGCCAGGGAGCTTCATTAATCCTTTTAATATTTTTAGGTTTTATTTATTTATTTGCCAATCACAGGGCTTGAACTCAGGTCATGGAAACTCTGCCTCAGCTAACATCACCCTAGGCTGGGATGGTGCAACCTCTGGACCCACAGCCCATCCTAGGATCCTAGGCCTTAGGGGCTGACAGGAAATCAAAATGAAAATGGCATTGAAAAAAAGCTGTGAACTGCGGATGGTCAGTAGTTTCTCGGGTTTCCCTTCCTTTCATGGTGACCATTCCTTTGTCCAAGTGACACGGCTGCAACCTGTAGTTCACCTGGCATTGCTGAAGGCTGTCGGGCTGTCAGGGAAGCCATAGGCCAACCTGGACACCTAGGCCCTGAGTTTGAATCCTGATTATACCACTTACAAAGGGCTGGAGGGCCTACAAAATTATTGCCTGTCCCTAGGAGCACCAAAGGAATGTGATCAATGTCATGGTTGGATGAGTAGTTCATGAATCAGTCTAGCATAAAATTAGACCCAATAATCACAGGACACAGATTGATTAAAATTCATAGTCTATTTTGCATTAAAAGAATACCATTGATTAAATGGAATCCTCACTGAAGACCTGAGAATCCACAGGAATGTAGTATATATCATTGAATACCAGATAGACATTTCTGACAGTATCTAAATATCTAAATTTATATACCATCATCTGCATAGAGAGTTATTGCTATTTTGGCCAAACCTGGGGCTTGATCCCAGACACTGGGATCCACTTGGCAGTTGAATGGGCTAGCGGCTGCCATGATGACACTCACCCATTCATGAATTGGGACTCCTTGGCTCTTAGTCTAGTTTCAATCATTGCCAAAAGTTTCTTTCTGGTGTAAGATTCCATGTGTGACACCTGTTTTCCTTTTCTGTGCAAGTACTGGGTGTCAGGTATGATGTACATAATATATCTGCAAAGCTACATGCTATGGAATAGATTGGAATAAATGTAATAAATGTTATAGGTGCACTCACAGCCCATAAAATAAATGCTAAATAAATCTATCAATAATAAAATATAATGAATCACTCCAACAAGCACGATATAAACTGAATATATAGATGTAAGTATAAATCATATATTTAAGATGTCTCTAAATGTTACGTTTTTCGGGCTGGTGCTTTAATTCAGGTCTAGGGAAGAGTTGAGAAGTTAATGCATGATTCACATAGGAAATGATAGACAAGACCTTTGGCACAATGATTATTTTAAATTAAGACTTCATGAAGTGTGACAATAATACTTACGTTCAGGAAATCAAGGCATTGGGAAAGATCCAAGAATCGGTACTCACATGGTAGATAGGATTCCAACACAGTTCGCCACATCTCCTACTCTATACAAATAGGTATTTATTAGCACACAAGTTTCAGCATAAGAATGGATGAATATGGTGCACCAGCCCCACCCTGAGGCTCAAGCTCAAGTTATGGGAACGCCCTAGCACCTTAGTGGCTCACAGGCTGATGTGCTCACCTTGACCCATTCACCAATTTTGCTTGCTAGGCCCTGAGTTCAAATCCCAGTACTTCCAAAAGATCCATCCTGATGTGAGAAGTCCATCAATCTACCAGTTTTCCTGTCCTGTGAAAGTCCTGCACCTAAGCGAGAATGGAGAATGCTATATAGGCAATTCTATAGCCATGGGAATAGGTTGTCATCCATGGCAGCACAGATATACCTGTCACCATACTCAATAAATACACAATACATCCATGAATAAGACTCAAAATAAAAAAAAAAACTACATTGAATGGAAGATGCATACCATAACTGTATGTAAATAGAGATCTTATGTTTAAAAGAGATGAGCTTTATATTTTGTCTAGTGCTGGGGCTTCAAATCAGGCCCTGGACTAGGCCTGACATTCTAGTTTTCAAGGATGTTGAGCTCCCCTTCCCCCACAGTGTAATGGAGTTAACCAGACCTGAGTTCAAATGACAGCACTGACAAAAGTTTCATCCTGATGTCAGAAGCCAGTCATTGCACCTGTTTTCCTCTAATGTGGAAGTCCTTGGTCTCAGCTAGGATAGAGAATGAATGCATAGGCAACCCTATAACCATGGGAACAGATCATCATCCATGTCAGCACATTTCTATCTGACACCATACTCAGCAAAATGCACAATACCTCCATGAATTAGACCCAAAATAAGGAAAAGGAGTGCACTGAATGCAAGATGCTGTTCACACATATATGTCAATATAGATCCTATGTTTCAAGCATGAATCTATGCCTATCCTGGCCCTCCCTGGGGCTCGATGTCAGGTCCTGGGAACAGCCTAGCTCCTCAGTTGCTCACAGGCCAGTGTCCTCTCCTTGACCCTTTTGCCAATTGGCCTGCTGTGTTCTGAGTTCAAATCACAACAGTACCGAAACATGAATCCTGATATTAGAAGCCCATAGATCCACCTGCTTTCCTGTCCAGTGAAAGTCCTAGGTCTCAGCTAGGATGGAGAAAACATAGGCAACTTCATGGACATGGGAATCGGTGTCCATCCATGTCAGTATAGTTATATCTGTCATCATACTCAGTAAAATACAAAATGGAAACACACTGAAAGCATGAGGCATTCCACACACATATGTAAATAGAGATCCATGTGTAAAATAGGTGGGCATATGATTTTTGCCAGTGTTAGGGCTTCAGTTCAGGCCCTGGGAGCAGGCCTGACCTTGTAGTCTTTTTTTTTTTTGGGGGGGTCCGGTCGTGGGGCCTGAACTCTGTGCCTGGGCACTGTCCCTCAGCTCTTCAGCTCAAGGCTGGCGCTCTACCACTTGAGCCACAGCACCACTTCCAGCTTTTTTCTTTTTGCTTATGTGGTGCTGAGGAATTGAACCCAGGGCGTCAGGCATGCAAGGCAAGCGCTCTACCACTGAGCCACCATCCCAGCCCTGACCTTGTTGTCTTTAAGGATGGTGATCTTCTCCTTCCCCCACAGTGCAACAAAGTTACCCAGACCTGAATTCAAATCCCAGCTCTGGCAATAAAATGGCGTGAATTCTGAGCGAGGGTGCTTCATTCATAATTTTTTATTTATTTATGTTTTTTTTTTTGCCAAACCCAGGCCTTGAACTCAAGTCGAGGCAACACTGCCTTTAATGCAATCATTCTAGGCTTTAGCCTCTGGACCCACAGACCATCCTCGGATCCTAGGAGCCCCGGGCTTGCAGAAAAAACAAAAAACAAAAAACAAAAAACGTCCAGAAGGGGAAAAAAGCAGCAGGAATTTCCATCTCGTGCTTGTACGTTTATTTTCCTTTGCATAGTGACCATGTTGGTCTGAACCCAGCGGCCTACAGAGTGAAGGTGACCTGGCATGGCTGAAGGCCTGCTGGCTATCGGGGAAGTCACAGCCAACCGTGCAACGGAGGGCATGGGTTGGAATCCGGGTCAGCCCCCCTACATTGTGGGAATGGTGGAAGATCCTGAAGTACTCCTTTCCGGACCTAGGAAGTGTGGAATGTGATCATCTCATCCTTGAATGAGTAGTTCCTGCAGGATGAGAGTAGGAAATGATAAGCAAGACTCATGGGGTATCCATTATTTTTTATGAAGAGTTGATGAAGTGTGACAATAATCATCACAGTCAAGAAATGGAGGCATTGGGGAAGATCTGAGAATAGGTAGTAACATGGTAAATTGGATTCCATCACAGGTCGCCATGTCTCCTACTCTATTCAAATATGTACTTATTTGCATACTACCTTCAGCTTATAAATGGACAACAATTGTGCTCCCCCTCACTCCGGGCCTTGATCTCAGGTCCTTGGAATGGCCTAGATCCTTAGTGGCTCACAGGCTGGTGTGCTCACATGGACCCATTCGCCTATTGGGCCTGCTAGGCGCCAAGTTCAGATACCAGCAGTGCCAAAAGATTCATCCTGATGTCTGAAGCCAATCATTGCACCTGTTTTCCTTTCCTGTGCGAGTCCTGGGTCTCCTCTAAGATGGAGAATGCATGAGCCACCCTGTGGCCATAGGAATAGGTTTTCATCCATGCCAGCCCAGTTATACCTGTCATCATATACTCAAGAACATACACAATACATCCATGAATAACACACAAAATGGAGAGGATAACTATCCTCAATGCAGGAGGAAGTCCACACATGGATGTGAATAGAAATCCCATGTTTCAATGATGCATTGAGGATTATTGTGGCCTCCCTAGGGCTAGATCTCAGTTCCTGGGAAAGGTCCAGCTCCTTAGTGGTTCACAGGCTGGTGTGCTCACATGGATCCATTGGGCAGTTGGGTCTCCTAGGCCCCAAGTTCGAATCCCAGCTCTGCCAAAAATTCACCCTGATGTGAGAAACCAGTCGTTGCACCTGTTCTTCTGTGCTGTGCAAGTTCTGGGTCTCAGCTACGATGAAGAATGCATAGGCAACTCTCTACTCATGGGAATCAGTTGTCATGCAGGGCAGCACAGATATACCTGTTACCATACTCAGTAAAATACACAATACATCTATGAATAAGACTCAAAATTAAAAAAAAAAAAACTACCTTGAAGGCAAGATGCATACCACCCCAGTATGGAAGTAGAGATCCTGTGTTTAAAAGAGGTGGGCTTGTTATTTTGTCCAGTGTTGGGGCTTCAAATCAGGCCCTGGACCAGGCCTGACATTCTAGTTTTCAAGGATGGTGAGATTCCCCTTTCCCCACAGTGCAATGGGGTTACCCAGATTTGAGTTCAAATCCCAGCACTGACAAAAGTTTCATCCTGATGTCAGAAGCCAGTCTTTGCACCTGTTTTCCTCTCATGTGGAAGTCCTTGGTCTCAGCTAGGATGGAGAATGAATGCATAGGCAACTCTGTAAACATGTGAACAGGTTGCCATCCATGTCAGCACAGTTATATCTGTCACCATACTCAGTAAAATACACAATACCTCCATGAATTAGACACAAGTTAAGGAGAAGTGCGCCGAACGCAAGATGCTGTCTACACCAATATGTTAATACAGATCTTGTTTCAATTATAAATTTATGCCTATCCTGGCTCTCCCTGGGGCTCGATGTCAGGTCCTGGGAACGGCCTAACTCCTCAGTTGCTCACAGGCCAGTGTCCTCCCCTCGACCCTTTTACCAATTGGGACTGCTAGGCTTTGAGTTCAAATCCCAACTCTACCAAAACATGAATGCTTCTTTCAGAAGCCCATTGTTGCACCTGTTTTCCTGTGCTGTGAAGTCCTGGGTCTCAGGTAGGACACAGTATGCTATATAGGCAACTCTATACACATTGGAATAGGTTGCCATCCATATCAGCAAAGTTATATCTGTCATCATATGCAATAAAATACAAAATGCATCCCTGATTAAGACACAAAATAAAGCGAATAACTACACTGAATGCATGATGCATTCCACACATGTAAGTAAATAGAGATCATCTCTGTAAATTATGAATTTATAACACTAATGGCCCCCACCAGGGCTCAATCTCAGGACCCGGGATGGACCTAACCCTCTATTGGCTCAGAGGCTGGTGTACTCACCATGCCCCATTCACCGCTTTGGTTTTCTAGGCCTTGAGTTCAAATCCCAGCACTGTCAAAAGATGAATACTGATGTGAGAAGCCAAGTGATCCTCCTCTTTTCCTTTGCTGTGAAAGTCCTGCTTCTCAGCTAGGAATGGAGCATGCTATATAGGCAACTTTATAGCCATGTGAACAGGTTGACATCCATGTCAGCACAGTTATACCTGTCACCATACTCAGTAAAATATACATTACGTCCATGAATTAGACACAAATTAAGGAGAAGTGCACTGACCTCAAGATGCTGTCCACACATGTATATAAATAGAGGTCCTATGTTTAAATTATGAATTTATGCCTATCCGGGCCCTCCCTGGTGCTCAATGTCAAGTCCTGGAAACGGTCTAGCTCCTCAGTTGCTCACAGGCCAGTGTCCTCACCTTGACCCTTTCGCCAAATGGGCCTGCTAGGTTCTGAGTTCAAATCACAACACTGCCAAAACATGAATCCTGATGTGAGCACCTTCTTTCCGGCCCTGTGAAAGTCCTGGGTCTCATCTAGGATAGACAAGGCATAGGCAACTCTATAGACATGTGAATAGGTTGTCATGCATGTCAGCACATTTATATCTGTCATCATACACAATAAAATACAAAATGCATCTCTAATACACAGAATAAAATAAATAACTACACTGAAAACATGATGCATTTCAAACATGTATGTAAATAGAGATCCTATGTGTAAAATAGGTGGGCATATGAATTTTGCCAGTGTTGGGGCTTCAATTCAGGCACTGAGAGCAGGCCTGAACTTGTACTCTTCAAGAATGGTGATCTTCCCCTTCCCCCACAGTGCAACAGAGTTACCCAGACCTGAGTTCAAATCCCAGCTATGGCAGTAAAATGGGGCGAATTCGGAGCTAGGGTGCTTCCTTCACAATTTTTTTTAACAGACTCAGAGCTTGAACTCAAGTCGTGGCAACTCTGCTTCAGTTCCAATCATCCTGGGCTGCAGCCTCTGGACCTACAACTCATCATCGCATCCTAGGACCCCAGGGCTTGCAGGGAAAAAAAGCAGCGAAGGGGAAAAAAAAGTGGCAGGAAGTTCGATCTGGCGCTTTTTATGTTCATTTTCCTTTGCATGGTGACCATGCTGGGTCCGAACTCGGCGGCCTGCAGAGTGAAGGTGACCTGGGCTTCAGTTCAGGCCCTGGGAGCAGACCTGACCTTGTAGTCTTCAAGAATGGTGAGCTTCCCCTTCACCCACTGTGCTATAGTGTTACCCAGATCTGAGTTGGAATCCCAGCTGTGGCAGAAAAAATGGTGCTAATTCTGGGCTAAGGTGGTTTATTATTTATTATTTTTATTTTATTTTATTTTTTGCCAACCAAGGGATTTGAACTCAGTTCATGGCAACTCTGCCTCAGCTTCGATCACTTTAGGCTGGTGGGCTGCCATGGGCGCATAGCCGATCCTGTGATCCTAGGCCCTGAAGCCTTGCAGGAGATAAAAAAAAAAAAACCGCACTGGAAAATACCTGCGGGATGGATTTTTTACATTTTATTCCTTTGCATGGTGACCAACCTGGGTCTGAATGACAAAGCTACAAGTTTACTTCACTTTGCATTGGCCAAGGCTAGCGGGCTATTGTGGAAGCCACAGGCCCATATGTCATCGAAGGCCCTAATATTGAATCCTGGTCCTGACACCTACCAGTGGGGAGATTTCCCAAGAGACTTGTTCCTATGCACGGGAATAACGATGGAATGTTTGCAAACTCATGAATGTATAAGTATTTGCGGGCATCGGTCCAATCTAAAATGGGATGCAATGATCCTAGGATGCTGATTGATCTTAATGAATGGTTTATTAAGCATGAAAACAATACTACTCCTTCAATGGCAGCATAATAATACATAAGAGTTGGTAGGAATGTAGTTGATGTCATTGAATCCTAAGTAGATGTCTCTGGAATTCTATACAAATATATATTTATTGGTATACTGCCACCTGCCTATCTATGTATGGCTATTTTGTTCACCCTTGTGGCTCAATCTCAGGGTCTGGGAACTGTCTGGCAGCTTCCTTGGCTAGAGGTTGCCGTGTTGAATTAGGTCTGCTAGGCCCTGAGTTCAGATCCCAGCACTGCAAACAATTGGATTGTGGAATAAGAAGTCAAGTGTGACACCTGTTTTCCTTTTCTCTGAGAGTCCTGGGTGTCAGACATGATGGAGAACACGTCTACAAATTTAGATACTATGTGATGGGATGCCATCAGTATAATAAATGGAATGCATATCATCACAGTCAATAAATGGTAAATAATTGAATAAAACAAAAATACAATCAATAACCACAACTAACAGGATATGGACTGAACATCTGTAGTAAATACAAATACTATCTTTACAATAAATATAAATAGTATGTTTTCCAGGGCTGAGGCTTGAATTCAGGCCTAGGGACCAGGCCCAACATTATTGTCTTCAAGCATGGTGAGCTTCCCCTTCGTGCACAGTGCTACAGAGTTACCCAGACCCTGAGTTCAAATCCAAAGCCTAGTAGAAGAAAACAGCGTGAATTGCAAGCCAAGGAGCTTATTTATTTATTTATTTATTTATTTTTGCGAAGCAAGATCTTGAACTCAGGTCATGGCAACTCTGCCTCAGCTTCCATCATCCTAGGCTGGGGTGCAGCCACTGGAGCCACAGCCAATCCTGGAATCCTAGATCTCCAAGCCTTGCAAGTGGAAAAAATATGCACAGAAAAAAAGTGGCAGAGCTGGGGGCAGGTGGCTCACAACTGAAATCCAAGCTACAGAGGAGGCTGAGATCTGAGTATCGCAGTTCAAAGCTAGCCCGGGAAAGAAAGTCCGTTAGAATCTTATCTCCAATAAACCACTAGAAATCCAGAAGTAACACTGTGACTCAAGCGGTAGAGTGTTCGCCGTGAGCTGAAGAGCACAGGGACAGTACCTAGGCCCAGAATTCAAGCCCTATGACCGACCAAAGAAAAAAATGTTGCATGATTGCACTTTTACATTTCCTTCCTTTGCACTATGACCATCTGGATCTGAATGACAGGGCTCCAAAGGGTGCTTCATCTTGCATTGCTGAAGGCTAGCAGGCTATTGAGGAAGCCATAATCCCACACAGGAACATAGGTCTAGATTTCGAATCCCAGTCATGCCACTTCCAAATAGTGGAAGATTTTAGGAGACTCGTTCTCATCCATAGGAATAACGATGGAATGTTATCAATGTCACAGTTGAATGAGCTAATCGTGAATGCTACTCATATAAAATTAGACATCATAATTTCAGTAGACTGATTTTATTTAATATGAAGCATTAAAAGAATACAATTTCTTACAGGGATATAATAATTTCAGGACCTTGATTTACTTAATAGTTTGTTAAGGATGAAAACAATACTATTAATTACATAGAGGCATAATAAATACCCAAGAATTGGTAGAAATGTAGTCTATATAACTGAATAATGTGTAGACATCTCTGGTACTCTATAAAGATATATATTTATTAGCATAATACCATCTACATGTCAATTTGTTCTTATTTTGTCAACCCTAGGGGCTTGATCTCAGACCCTGGGAACTTCCTGTCAGCTCAGTTTGCTCCAGGATGGCATTCTGATATTCACCCATTAAGGAATTTGGCCTTGTAGGCTTTGAGTTCAGACACCAACACTCCCAAACACTCCAAAATGAATCATGGATTAAGAAGCTGATGGTGACACATTTTCTTTTTCTGTGAAATTCCTGGGTGTCAGGTATGAAGTGGAATACATATGCAGACCTATATCCGATGTAATCAATGTAAGCAATATTCTATGTGCCATAATACTCAATAAAATAAATGGCCAATACATGAATAAAACAAAAAATAAAATGAATAACTACACTGAATGCAATAAAGAGTCAACATATGTATGTAAACATAAATAATGTATGTAAAATATACATGAAAAAGATGTTTTCTAGTGCTGGGGATCGATTTCAGGCCTAAGGAACAGACTTGAATTTCTTGACTTCACGGAGGTGAGCTTCCCCTTCCCACACAGTGCAACAGAGTTACCCAGACCATGAGTTCCAATCCCAGTCCTGGCAAAAAAAATGGCACCTTCATACAATGTGACACCCAATTCTTAGATATTTCATTATGCCTCAATTTAATGAATATGATTGTTTAAATGCTTCATAAAGTGTTAGTTTAAAATTGATTAGAGTCCTAGGATATAATTGTGTATTATTTTATCCTAGAATCGTTCAAGAACTGCCCATTCAATCATGACATATATCACATTCCATTGGTATTCATATGGATAGGAATGAGTTTCTTAGGATCTCCTGCCATTTGGAGGTGGCAGGAACAGGATTCAAACTGTGGGCTCCAGCTTCCACCGTTTAATCCTCAGGATAGGGAACTCACAAGTCTGTCCAAGAACATCAGCCATACCAATGATTAGGCAGGCACCCGTGGCTCTCATTAGTTCTCCTTAATACTTACAAGTCTGTGATAGGAGGATCATGGTCAAAGTCACCCCTGTCCAACTTCAGTGCCAACAAAGTCAGAAGTAGAGTCGTGTGGCTCCAGAGGAGGGCTAGCCTTGAGCAAAAGCAGCTCAAGGACTGTGCCCAGATCCAGAGTTAAAGGTCCAGGACTGGCAACAAACAGATATACAGAACAATCTGTGCAGCCATCCAGCTAAAGCAGGTCACCTTCATGTCCCCAGCAGGATTGGACAGAGTTTCCTTGGAAAGCAGCTGCTCTCATCTTGACTCGGCCCATTCTGCCTGCATCACAGTATTCTGGTCACATCCCCATTCTTTCATGGTTCTTTCTGAACAATGGGATACAAGAATGGCGGCCACACCCAAATTCCATGCTGCCCAGAAGGACCAGGATTCCCTCTGTTGGTTGACACCACTACCAGCAGTTGAGGAAAGTAGAGGTGGCTAAGTGGTGAGCAAGAGGCTCCAGGTGACTTTGGAGTAGAGTACGAAATTGACATCCTAATCAGTGAGTGGGAGAAGACAGGATTTCCCAGAGCCTGGGAACGTGGCCAGCCCATCTTTCCCATCCTAGCGCTCAGATGTCTGAAACAACAAGACTCCATGAGAAAGCTGTGGGGATGAAACTGCCACCAGAACACCGGTAGAAGAATCCTCCTGACAGATCTGCAACATTCAAGAAAACAAAGAACATGAAAAAGGGAAGGGTCCGGCCAAAGGTGATGCCCACCACTGGCCTCCCGTGCCTTTGGGCACAGTCACAGCCACGAGGTTCCAGAGTGTCAATGGTCCTGATACCACCAAGGATCTGCAGAGGTGCTACTGACATGTGGTGCCCACCCTGGACCCCAGCAAATGAAGAAACCAGGCACTCTATGCCAAGATCCAACCACTGAAGCAGGAAAAGTCAGACCTGCAGGATCAATGGAAGACAGAGAGGCAGAAGATAGCCCAGGAGCATGCAGCACCTAAAATGGAGCTAGAGATCCACAAGGCACCCATACAGAGTTTGATTTCCGCAGAAGACAATTTACAATGTGCACCCGCCTGCGTGCAGCAGGTGGCCAATGACACAGAAAGGGAGCACGAAGCTCTCACCAGCTGCCTGCAGGCCACAGAGCAGTGCGTGGTAGAGCTGGAGATGTCGGCTTCTGTGGTTACTGATCACAGAATGAGACTGAAATGTTCTTTGAACAGCTGCATGAGGTGACCCTTCTGCTCAAGGAAGGCGAGAAGCTTCGATGACCTGGAGCAAGTGAACTCAAAGTTACAGGAGAAGCTGGATGTGCTCTGGACAACAGGGAGAAAGGAATCTGCAATTTCCAACAAGCACTGCTGGGGCATGAAGAATTGAAGAGACTACTAGACAACGTGAGCTGACTGGTGAGCACAGCGAATCTAGAGAGAGACACCTTCACAGAAGACCTGAACATTGAGAGGACCACGTGGAAGGAGGAGGCCCGGCAGCTGACCCAGAAGGTGAAACAACTGACAGAGGATAAGGAGCAAGGGTCGAGGCAGGTGTTCGGCCTAGAGAATACTGGAAGAACCATGGCCCATCTCAGGCTGAGTGGCAGTTCCAGGCCCAGGCCTACTGCACAAAGATGGAGTTGAAAAACCTGGAGGAATAACTTCACATCCAGATCCAGGAAAACCAGAGGCTCCATCTCCAGAACGCAGAGCAGCAGGAGCAATTGTGCAGACTGGAGGAGAAGGTCAAGGATTGGCAGGAGATCCCCGAGACCCCATGATGTGCATATGTGTGTGACAGACAGCTGGAGGAACAGCTGGCCCTGCTGTGGGAGGCTCTCCACAGGGTGATCGGTGAGGAGAAGGAGCTCGCCAGCATCCTGGACACAGCAGCAGGTGAAGAAACACCTGTGGGAACAGCTGGTACACACAGAGGAGAAGAGAGAGGAAAGGAAAGAAGTGGCTGAGAGAGAAAGAAAGCCAAGCATCTCAGGACCAGCAGGAGCAGTCCCTGGCCCCGCTGCAGGAGCTCAGAGCCATCTATGAGCGGCACATCACCACCAATTAGCGGCTTAGCTCCGAGAAGTAGGCCCTGCAGCAGCACACAGAGAGACAGACCCAATTCCTGGAGCAGCTGAATAAAGTGCACAGCCCGACCAACTGAGGAGACCAGGTGGTGCCCTCAAAGTGGCAGGACACTCTCAAGTGCCTGAAAGTAATCAGACCACAGGAGGAGTGGTTGCAGGCCCAGCTGAGCTTCCTGGTGTTCCTTGGGGAAGGGGAAGTGTAAAACCCTGGAGAAGCAAAAGGAGAGGAGTCGACTCCCCACCACATGACCATTGCAGAGGATGGAGACATTCCCCAAACTGAGAGGGACATGGATTTGTGAGCAATCTTAGTGGCTGAAATCCACAGGGGGAAACTCCTGCAGCAGGAGTGGCAGGCCTGCTGCAGGCACCAGGTTCACCTGGCAGCTCAGTGCCAGAGAAAGCTTGAGCCACAAGCACTCCATCCCATGAGCTGGCACCACAGCTGTGTGGGGATGGGAAACGGGACACGTGGGCGTCTGAGAAGAAATTATACTTTGTCCACGACCTGCCTGATAAGATGGACTTCCATAGTCCAGCGGGTGATCTTCAACATAGATGCAGCCAGCTGTCGGCACAGATCGCACTGTTGAGGAGTCCGTCGTGGCATGTAAAGAGCAGATGTTCATTCTGGCTGAGCTGTATCAGAAGAAACCTGAGCGTGTGTACCAGCTGTCCTAGGAGAAGATGGAGAAATGGAGAGGGCTGTGGGAGCCATTGTCACTCCTCACAGGGGAAGACATGGACAACGGGCTCCTGATGCCAGCACAGGCTGAGTCTCCTGTCACTGCTGCCGCTTTGGATGACTCCAGGCTCCAGGGCGGGCGAAATGAGGGAGGAGAAGAAAGGTTTTAAAGAATTGCCACTTCAACACAGTGTGGAAACTACCAGAAGGGAGATCAAGATTCCCAACCCCATAGTGGACTCCCCCACAAACCACATCCTGGCGCAGCTGCCCCACATCCAGAGCTACCCACAGCTCATGGGCTCAGGTGAGGAACGGTCCCTCCCTTTCTTCTGTAGACTGATGTAGATGATGACTATGTGACACGATGATTCTCCAAAGCCTCAGCAGCCACCATAAGTAGGTGGCCAGGTGGCCTTCTCCCAGGCCTCCATCTGCTGGGTCATGGAAAGGGTAAACTGCGGGTTGGGTAGGGCAAAGGCTGCTGGGAGGTGGCCCATATTCAAGGGACATGTATTGGTGGCCAGGGAAGAGGCCCATGCTATGCTTATCACAAAGAAGAAATTGTTTTCAAAGGGAAAACAAGCCTCCAATAAAGATTTGTTCTTCCAGTCCTGGAGCTTGAACTCAGGTTCCTGAGCTCTTTGTCTCATGGCTAGCACTCTAACACTTGAGCCACAGGGCCACTTCTTGTTTTCTGATGGTTCATCGATGATAAGAGTCTCACACACTTTCCTGCCCAGGCTGGCTTTGAACCATGATCCTCCAGATCTCAGCTTCCAGATTAGCTAGAATGACAGGCATGAGCCACCAGTGCCCAGCTTTTGATACCTTTTGAAGGCATCTTGGCGAGTCTGTAAAAGGAGACCTAAAGGGCCTGGATAGACCTTGACCCAGTCAAGGAGCTGGGTGGGGGAAGGCTGACTTTCTAGCCATTCTGTTCCCCAAAATTAAAGATGCCAGGTGGTGTTGGCTGCATCAAACACCTAGGCCAATAGCCACCAGACTCAGTAGGGAAAAGGTAGAGAATACCCAAAGATTTCAGTGTAGAAATCCTTGATTTTGCATGCATGTGGTGTGTGCGCGCGTGTGTGTGCGCACGTGTGTGTGTGTGTGTGTGTGTGTGTGTGTGTGTGAACTCAGGGCCAAGGCTCTATCCCTGAGTTTTCTTGCTTAAGACTAGTGCTCTGCCACTTGTGCCGCAGCCCAACTTGCTTTTCAATGGTTAATTGTAGGTAAGTCTCAAGGACTTTCCTGTCCAGGGTGGCTTCAAAGCATGATGGGAGCCCCAGGGAAACAAGAGTAAATACAACTGATACAATCCTTATGGTGGACAAATCCTGCCTCCTGGTGGCTAGAGCTGGAACATGCATCCCTCTGCCATCATGGAGGACTATCGTCCTCTAGAGTTCAATTTGGGAAAGTGACCAGGGCCAACCTGACTTTCGCTCACCCTGAGTGATGATTTCAGAGCAGATCTGTTCCACCCTAGGCCAAGAGAGCTCCAGTAGGCCCTGCTCCTAGGGGCACAAGGAAGTGAGAAGTCAGCTCCAGGCCCAGATAGGAGCCTTTGCCCATGGACACCCCAACTTGGCCTTCCTGATTACCATAAGGAAGGCCTGTCAAAGAACAACCCAAAAAAAACAAACCAAAATTGGATCTGTGAATCAAAGTGGTAGAGCTCTAGCATTGAACCAAGAGCTCAGGGACAGGGGCCCCAAGCTTTGAGTTCAAGACCCCCAGCTGACCTTCCCCCATAAAACACACATTAGCTAAATGTGAATTAGTAGGATTTGTGAAGTGTTTCTGAAGAATGATGATACTGCAGAAAGCACCCGAATTCTAATGACAACTGAACTTGTGACATACAGGTATGTGCTGAGTCCTTCACAGGGTGCTGTTTTCTGAGTCCTTCCCACATAGGGTGTTTTTTCTGAGTCTTCAAAAACCATTCTGTGTGCTGAGTCATCCCAAAGGGTGCTATGTTCTGAGTCCTTGAGAAGAGTAGGCTGTGCTGGATTTTTCAAAGGGTGCTGTGTGCTGAGTCCATTACACAATGTACTTTATGCTGAGTCCTTCAAAAGTGTGGGATGCTAATTCATCCCAAATGGTGCTATGTGCTGACCACTTGAGAAGGGGGGGACAGGTGAATTTTTCAATGGGTGCTGTGGGCCCATTCCTTTACACAGGATACTTTTGCTGAGTGCTTCAAAGAGGGCTGTGTGCTGAGTTATCTCAATGGGTGCAATGTGCTGCATCCTTGAGAAGAGAGGATGAGGTGAGTGCTATATGCCGAGTCCTGTAGACAGTGATCTGTACTGTCTTTCAAATAGCCGTGTGTGTTGAGTTCTTCCACAAGGTGGTATGTGCTGAGTCCTTCAAAATTGTGCTATGTGCTGAGTGTTTCAAAGGGTGCTGTGCACTGAGTGTTTTACACAGGGTGCTACATACTCAGCCCTTCAAAGGGTAGTGTGTATGGAGACTTAACACAGGATGCTATATGCTGAGTCCTGGGAAAGGGTGCTACATGCTGAGTTTTTCAAAGTGTGCCATGCACTGAGTCCTATACACTGCATGCTATGGATTCCCTCCTTCAACGGGTGCTGTGTGCTGAGTCATCCCAAAGGCTATTATATGCTAAGTCCTTCAAAGGGCACATTGTGCTGAGTCTTTTACTCAGGGTGCTTTGTGATGTTTTTTGAAGTATGTTGTGTGCTGAGTCATCCAAAAGGGTGCTATGTTCTGAGTCCTTGAGAGGTAGTTTTCCCCAACAATCTCTCTCAGTCTCTCTGTCTCTCAGTCTCTCTGTCTCTGTCTCTGTCTCTCTCTGTTTCTCTGTCTCTCTCTCTCTCTCTCTCTCTGTCTCTCTCTCTCTCTCTCTCTCACTGGGTCACTGTGCATGTGCTTGATATGTGGAGTGGAGAGGCTTGGAGGAGAGTCTCCTCTTGTCGTGGGGCTGAGGGGAGATTCGATCCCCTGAGCAAGTGCTAGGGTTGGTGGGGAGTGCTGAGCTGAGGTGAGGCTGTAATTCCCATGGCCTGGAAGCCTTAGGGCCCAGTCAGGGCTGCTCTTGTGGGCAAGGGTAGGGGGCGGAGCCAAAGGGAAGAGGGTACTGGGCCAAGGGGAGGAGGAGGCAGGGCTTAGGGGCCTCACTGTGGAGGCAGCAGTGGCCAGGATCTCACAGGGGCAGGTGCGCATACGCAAAGGGTGTGAGGCGGCCCGCGAGAGAAGTGGAGGTAGAGAGAGAGAGCAGAGAGTAGCTAGGACAGGCACGAGGGGAAGTGGCTTCACATGCTCTGTTCATGGATCAATAGAAAAATAGCCAAAATGAGAAAAAGGCAACAAATGTACAGCCAAGAAGAATATAGTTAGAATAAAGGTAGAGGCAATAAAGGTGCAGCCAAGTGTATAGGAAGCCTTGAACCAACACCCCCTTCCTGCAGGCATGCTTCCATGAAGCTTATGCTTTGTCTGGCATGATCTCTCATGCTGATTCAGCAGGAGGTGTCATGGAATTTCTTCCTTTTTTATTTTTTAATTGAAGCTCATGAATGTCTTGGTTCAGAGAAGAGACAAATCTAAAGATCATCCGGAAAATGACTGGAAATATAAGAATAAGAATTGGGTGAATTGATCTGACAATGGCAATTATAATTATTACATGAATCCAATCCAGAGGATTGAGGGTCTCCACGTTATGCTTAAATAACGCTGCCAAAGATTGTAATTTTTTTACATCTGAGCTTTACTAACTGCTGTAATTTTGTCCTGTAAAACTTCCATAACATTAGAGACATCTTTATCTATCCAAACTCCTAACAAATGATTTTTGGTGGCATTCCAATTAAAAGAAAATTTATATTTTAGAGCAGTAACACATATATATTTAAAACTAGCCTGACATTTACCTAAGAGTTGTGTTTTTAAATTTTGAACTTCCTGACCTATAGACAGAACCACTTCCTCCAGAGCATTTATTTTCATTTCTAACTTTTTATCTATAATTTATTGTTTTACTAGCGCTAATGAAATATTTTTGCTTAAATCAGTAACAAAACGAGCAGTGTTTACTTCATTTATTAAGGCTGCTGTAGAAATCGCTAAAGAGCTAATTATTGTTATTAAAGCACTTATTCCTAAAATCAAGGCCGCAACAAAGCGTTCTGGCTGCAACATAATATCCAGAGATTTCAACATTTGTAAAGCAGAATTTTTAAACCAATGGTCATTTTATAGATCTACACGTAACATTACATACGAAGGTCTTTTTAAAATAAAAATTACAGAATATGTTTTACCCAGAGAAGAAGTAAAACAATTAGTAAAAATAAAATCCTTACAGCTAATATAATAAGATTTTCTTTGATTAATAATGATTAAATTATCTAGTTTTCCAGCTAAAATTCCCATTGGATAACCCACACATGCTCTTATCCCAATTGCAGTACTCTTAGTTTCCTTGGGCTTTTTCAGTAAAATCATGTTTTTTGCTGCAAAAAGTCTGAACAAATCCAGCTGAATGCCTGTTTTATTGTGAAAGGGAGAGTGACTAACCAAAATGGAAGCCACCCACCCTGGAGTCAGCCATCTTTTCAGGGGTTCCCCGTGCGTATCAGGAGCATAGCCATTAAACTTTGATGAATTATGTTTTAAGTAGGAGGCATAATCATAATCGGGGTTAGCAATGGAAAAATCAAAAATATTATCTGGTGCCCAATAGGATTATAAAAAAGAGGCCTTTTGAAATCCACATTCCCACCATTTTGGTGAGGTAATTAATGCATCCCCAAACTGATCCTTGTCATGATGTTTTTGTAGGCAGTTACCTAAATGTATATTCCTCTTGGGAATGAAAAAGGATTCATTATAAGTATGAAAGTCTAATGTCATCATGGCAATTTCCCACATCAATCTTTTTTTGAACTTTTTATCATTGGATTGATCAAGGGCATCAGTCAAAAAAGTTCTATAGTTTATAGGCAAACACCCAGGGAGATTTTCTCCTGATAGCGTTATACAAATTGGAGTGGTATCTGTCATTCCTTCATAATTAATTGTTTGAGAAGTCATATGAGAATTAGAATAGTCCTCCAAACCCCCTAGCAGGTCACTATTATTTGTCATTACTTATATCTTCATCCCTCCCATCGCACGGGATATAGAAGAGGAGGATTAGGAACATATGCCCAGTATTGTTCTCCTGAAACAGACACTGACTGCATAGCAATAATGGCAAGCATAGGAAGAAATATATTTTCAACTGTGATAGTCTTTCCCGTAGAAACCACAATCTCCTCCGCAGAATGGGTGATCTTCTTAATTTGTTACCAGGTTGGTGGTTGAGCTTTTTTTGTTGTCTTTACCTGTTGAGGAGAAAGGTGAAGACTTTTGAGCTTCTGCATCGTTTTCTTCATTTGCATCTTCTGGTTTTGTTTTTGTTTTTTTTTTGTTTTTGTTTTTGTTTTGCTGGGTTTCTCTTATCTTTGTAGAGGCACACGAGTCGGTTGAGATTCCAGATGGGTGACTCGGCATCCTGTGGAAACACACATGTATACCCTCTTCCTGAGGTGATTAATACATCAGGCCCTTTCCAGGTGCCTGTGAGCAAATCTTTCCTTTTAACTTTTGGCTGAACTTTAAATCCAATTTCGCTCCAATGTTTTTGCATAAGTGTAAGTTTTTGTTCATTAGTATTAAGGTGATTAATTACAAATAAAGCATGATAGTTTCTCTAGTTAATAAGTCAGCCATCATATTTCCAAATGAAAGAGGTGGGAAACCGCCATCTATTCCCTATAATGTAAGCTGGACCAAACTTAGTCATAACTGTTGTGGGAATCTTTCTTTTCCTTTTATTATCAGAGGTCCCTTTTTCTATAACTCTCTGTGCTTTGGGGATAACTCCTTCTGGTTTAGTTTAATTCATTAATTCTGCCTATTGTAACATATCTGGAAATTTTATATTTCTATATTTACTATGAGGGAGCCGTAAAACTGCTTTTGAAGTTGCAGGAGTTTCTGGAGGCAGCATCCCATCAGATGATATATTGATTGGGGAATTGTCCACATCTAATCTTTGGTCCTAGTCTTTATTATATAGAGAAGCCGTCTCTATTGGACTGGAAAGAAACAACATGCTCTGTTCACGGATCAATAGAAAAATAGCCAAAACAAGAATAAAGGCAGCAAATGTACAGCCAAGAAGAATATAGTAAGAATAAAGGTAGAGGCAATAAAGGTGCAGCCAAGTGTATAGGAAGCCTTGAACCAACACCCCCTTCTGCAGGCATGCTTCCATGAAGCTTATGCTTTGCCTGGCATGATCTCTCAGGGAGACTCAGCAGGAGGTAATGTGGCAGATGGGGTCTGCTCTTAATCATGCAATAGGTGTGGGGTAATGAAACAGAACATGCTTCTCTTTCATCATTACCCAGTCTCCATGATGAAGGGAATCCTTCACTCTATTCAGTTTTGCAGCTGGGGAAAATGAGGCATGGAGAAGCCACGTGATCTACTCATGACCCCCAGTGCACAGGAAGCTTGGCCTGACTTCTCTGCCATGCTCCCTAGGACAGTGGGTGCTATGCAGTCCACTTCTTATGGTGGGAAGTCCACTGCTTGTCAGTCGTGGGGCTTGAACTCTGGGCCAGGGCACTGTACCCAAGCTCCTCTGATCAAGGCTAGTGCTCTACCACATGAGCCACAGAATCACTTCCGGTTTTCTGGTGGTTCTTTGAGGATAAGAGTCTCACAGACATTCCTGTCTGGGCCAGCTCTGAACCATGATCTTCATATCTCAGCCTCCTTTGTAATTAGGATTATAGGCCTGAGCCACCGGCACCCGGCATAAGTGTAATTTTGGCCTTATTTATCTCTCTGTCTCTCTCTCACACAGGAACTGGTTGAATGGGTGTTGGAGGAGGTGGCCCAGCATCCCTATCTGGCTGGAACCCAAGGTGGTCCTCTCATTCTGGTTGTGGGCTGTGGGTCAGGAGCTGTGTTGGTCACCCTGTTGAACCAGCTTCATGAGGTAAGCCCCTCTGTGCACTGTCTGGACCATGATCGTTATGCATTGTCCATCCCATCAGTCCTTCCCCTAATCCCTCTGCTAGACCATTGAAGGAAATTAGATGAGGAGGCATTGTCCCCCTGCCTAGCACTATCCTGGGCCTCTGACCCTCACCCTCACCTATCTGGTCAGACCCTGGTTATAAGACAATGAAAACACTCAGTGTCTACTATCCTTTGTTAGGGTGTGTCATTTCGGTTAGGGGGGCGGAGTGCAGAAAAAAAAACCTAGACCTGAAACCTCCCGGGGGACGTTTGTTCTTGTGACAGAGCCCAGTCATTGCTGTGGATAAGAAGGAAGCCACCATCAGACTGACCCAGAACAATGCTCAAAGATAGGAAGGCTGTTAAAGTATCAAACCCACTCATGTCTGCTTCCTACTCCCAACAATGGGGTGCAGTGTGGGTGGCTCAGCCCAGGGCCTAAGGGATTATAAATGGATGGTGGAGGTCAGGAGCTGGTGGCTCCGGCCCATCATCCTGGCTATTTGGGAAGCTGAGGTCTGATGTTCGTGACTCAGAGCCAGCCCGGGCAGGAGATTCCGTGAGATTCTTATCTCCCAAGAACAACCTCCCCCTCAAAACCCACACACAGAAAAGCCAGATTTGGTGTTGTGGCTCAAGTGGTAGAGCCTCAGCCTTGAACAAAAGAAGCTCAGAGATAACCTGAATCCAAGCCCTAGGACTCACAAAATAATAATAAAATAAGGGAACTGTGTATACATTTTATCTGACAACCAAGACAGATGGATTCAGTCTTCACGCTGGTACCTGTAGCCAAAGATAAGGGGCTTCCCTTGATGTTCCCCAAAACTTCTCTTTCTCTCCTTTATCTGTCCAGGTTCGGTTGCAGGGCATAATTCAGATCATCCCCCTGGATGTGACCTTAGGTACCCTCCCCCATTCGTCTTCCTTGGGGTGACTATTCTGGATGCACTCCCTGCTGGAAAAATGTGGTACCGGAGGGATGGGGGTAGGTATCCCAGACAGACTCCCACACACCCACACCCACACACCCACACACACCACTAGGCCTACTCAGACTAGCCTTTTCCAAAGACACTTTATCTCCTTGGATTAACTGACCTAGGAGAGGATCTTGGTCCCCTGAAACTGATTACTTTAACTTGGGCTTGCTAGTTGAAAGGGGAGCAAAAAAATAATAGCCTTTGGTGCCCGTCAACCGGGGCTAAGGCTCACACTGTCATCCAAGCTACTCGGGAGGCTGAGATCTGAGGATCACAGTTTGAAGCCAACCATAAGCTAGAAAGCCTGTGAGACTCTACTTTCCATGGAACCACCAAAAAGCCTGAAGTGGAGCTGTGGCTCAAGTGGTAGAGCCCCAACCTTGAGCACGAAAATTCAGAGACAGCTCCCAGATCCTGAGTTCAACCCCACACAAAGAAATGGCCCCATCTTGTTGCCCACAGATTGCCTGAGCTTCGAGGGCCCTATCTCGGAGTGTGGTACAACACCTGTCCCTGGGTGGTGTATCAGTGCCTTCAGAAATCCGGTGGTGGAGCCCTTCCCCTTTGTGCATTCTCAACCCACACTGGACAGAAGACAGGGTGTGATAAGGCCAGAAGCCTGCAGAGCAGAGAGGTTCCAGCTCTGCCAAGGTGATCAGAACGGGCTTCTTAGAGGCATCACTTGAAAAGGGGGTCTTGCTTAACAAGGAGGAGCTGACAGGAAGCACAGAGAGCAAAATTGCAGCAGATGATGGAGAACATAGCAGAGCGTGTTCATTTCCAGCCAGGACTGTTGGTGAGAAACATGGTAGAGATGTGCAAGACTGTCTGGAGACAGGCCCGATGGGTCACAGAAGAACAGCTATGCAGGGCTGGGATTGTGTCTTAGAGGTAGAGGGCTTGCCTAGCATGCAGGAAACCCCGGGTTCGATTCCTAGGTCCTGCATACACAGAAAATGTCAGAAGTGGCACCGTGGCTCAGGTGGAAGTGCTCACCTGGAGCCAAAGAAATTCGGGGATACTACCCAGGCCCCAAGGCCAAGCCCAAGGGCTGTCAACATAAAACAGCTCTCCAAGGGACCTTGGTGACCGGTGGATGGCTATGCCCTGTAGCTCTTAATAGATCATGCATGCTTTGTGTTTCCTTCTTTGACAGAAGTGAGCTAGACACTCCTTCTGCCCTGGAAACCCTGGACACATTATCAGCAGCCCTCCCAACATCTTCCACTGGGACATGGAACAGCTGGCCCCAGAAATTCTCAGGTACTGGTTGATTGGGGCAGGGGGCAGGGGGATACAGGGAAGGCACCAGAACTCCTAGTGGGTCTGATCTGTCCTGGACGACCAGGCCATCCATAGGAGGCAAATGGTAGCTTAGACAGGGCTAGTGATGTGGAGGGGGCCCTTTAATGCCCATGGCCCCACCCAGATTCTGAGCTTCCCTTTGCTGTCCCTGAGGGAGGTAGAGGGGTGTCTAGGTGGTAACATCTAGAGGAGGACAAGCTGGAAATTCTGAAGGACAAGACACCTTAAGCCGTGTGCAGGTGGCTCACACCTGTCATCTCACACCTGTTATCCTGGCCACTAGGGAGGTTGAGATCCAGAGGATCTCATTTCCCAGTCCAGGCAAGAGAGTCCCAAGAGAGCCTCATCTCCAATCTGCAGTGGTACTGTGGCTCAAGTGGTCGAGCACTTGCCTTAAGGAAAATTAGAATTCAGGGACAGTACCGAAGCCCTGAGTTCAAACCCCGCAACCAAAAATCAAAGAAAGGAAGGAAGAAAGAAAGACACCCCTTCCTTGCTTGCAAGAGATGTTGAAGTAGTGAGGTTGCTGTGGTTGGGAGACCAGGTGCTGGCCTCACTGTACAGACATTTCTAAGAACTCCCCAGGTTTGCCCCAGTGTGAAACCACAGTAGGATGGATGGTGCCTTACCAAGAACTCTATAGGTCGTGGCCTGTGGCAGGCAGGGAGTGGGTGAATGGGAGCAGGGGTGGGATATTAGGGTCAATTATATGCTCTCCATCCATGGAAGAATGGTTTTGGATGGTGGTGTCAAAGTCTGAACTGAAGGGTTGCATGTGGTTTGTGGCATGACCAGATGAGTTTCCCCTGGGTCTAAGAAGGTGGCTGAAGCCAGGCGCCGTTGGTGGCTCACACTGTGTCATCCTAGATACTCAGGAGGCTGAGATCTGATTGATGATCGTGGTTCAAAGCCAGCTTGGAAAGGAAAATCTGTGAGACTTTATCTCCAGTGAACCACCAGAAAGCCAGAAGTGGCACTGTGGCTCCAGTGGTAGAGGGCCCACCTACAGCTGAAGAGCTGAGGGATTGTGCACAGGCCCAAAATCCAAACCCCATGACAGACCAAAAATAAGGTAGCTGAGATTTCTGCATAGTCGTGTGTACATTTAGGAAATTCCAGGCTGTGTTATGAGCCATTCCAGATGTGTGAGAGGCCATGAGTTTTGTCTTCAGTTGGTCTGAGGATAGTAGTACCATCTTCTTGGGGGTGGGATGTTCAGATTGCTCAGGGACTTCTGAGGCCTTGGGCTACTTGTGTGTGTGTGTGTGTGTGTGTGTGTGTGTGTATTTTTCCCTCTTCTTTCTCTGTCCACTTCCTGGGTGCCTGTTTGACTCTTTCTGCCTC
>NW_024872098.1:0-22619 GCF_019054845.1 Dipodomys spectabilis
ATTCCAATGGTTTGCATTCGAAGTAAACTACCCAGGCCTGGAGTTTGAATGCTAGGACTGCCACCCACAAATGGAGGGAGACCCTGTCAAACTCATTCCTGTTCATGTGAATGCTAATGGAATGTTATAATTGATACTTTATTATGTATTCAACCATAATACTTAAATAAAGGAAGAAATAATTTATCGATAATTGGTAGTAATATAGTATATATAATTTAATAATAAACACACATCGCTCTCTTGTTTATGCATATATATATATATATATATATATATATATATATATATATATATAACAATCTACATATCTATTAATACACTTGTCACTCCTGGTGCTCGCCTAGTATATATGAAACCCTGGGTTCATTTCCACACTATCACATGAACAGAAAAAGCCAGAAGAGGTGCTGTCACTCAAGCACCAAAAAACAATTAGAAAGTTCTCACTGCAACTATAGAAGGCCAGGATTTCAAATATCTCATGACAGAGCAAACCGAGGGTCTAAAGCTGATG
This sequence comes from Dipodomys spectabilis, assembly GCF_019054845.1. Lineage (NCBI taxonomy): Eukaryota > Metazoa > Chordata > Mammalia > Rodentia > Heteromyidae > Dipodomys > Dipodomys spectabilis. The sequence goes on from NW_024872098.1 coordinate 518, forward strand.
GCTGCCATCTAACCTGACTTAGCCAGTGGTCAACTGCTGCAAACCAACTCCATTTAGCCAGACATTGCTGGATCCCCTTTAGCTGCTGGCGGATGAGATCTGACACTGGTGGGTTGAAAACTCAGCCCTGGTAGGAAGTCTGAGAGACTCTGAGCTGTGGCTCAAATTGGTAGAGCTCTAGCTTTGAGGAAAAGGTCTTAGGACAGTACCCCCAACCTATGAGTGCAATCCCTGAAGCTGACGACCCTACCCCCCATTAACCACACCTCTAAATGGTTAGATGTGAACTTGTGTGATTTGTGATGGGTTTCTGAAAGAATGATGATACTAATGAAAGCATCCGAATTCTAATGACAGCTTGTGAGATACAGCTATGTGATGAGTCCTTCCTGGGGTGCTGGTTGCTAAGTCCTTCACGGGTTGCTGTGTGCTGAGTCCTTTACAAGGTGCTATGTACTGAGCCCTTCACATGGTGTATTCTTTCATCTGGTCCTTGTTAGAGCTCCACAAGTAAGATGATTGTGCTGATGAGAAAGTTGAAGCTCAGATATATCCCCAAGGCAGGGCCAAATTTATGTATGTACTGAATTCTAGTGACTTGTCTCCTGCAGACAATTGTTTTGGTTTAGTTTTCTCCATCATGAACCTAGGTGCTGAGTTTCATCTTGGGCTCATGGCTAGCGCTCTACCACACGGAGCCAAGGAACCCCTTGGAGCAAAGTGTCTCGGCTTAGATGTCTTTAAGCTGAGGTCTGTCATCCTGTCTGCTCAGCAAGCTGAGGATCTGGGTTCCAAACTATCCCAGACACTATTGTCTCCTATTCACCACTTAGAAACTTGATGTGGAAGCTGGGCACCGGTGACTCATGCCTGTCATCCTAGCTACTCAGGAGCCTGAGAGCTGAGGATCACAATCCAAAGCAAGCCTGGGCAGGAGATTCCTTGAGCTGCTTATCTCCAATGAATCACCAGAAAGCCTGAAAGAGTGCTGGAGTTCAAGTGGTAGAGCGCCAGACTTGAGCTGAAAAGCTCAGAGACAGCACCCAGGCCCAGACTTCAACTCCTCTAACTTATAAGAAAAGAAAGAAAGAAACCGGAAGTGGAGTGCTGGGAACGTGTCTTAGGGGTAGATTGCTTTGCATGTATGAAAACCTGGGTTTGCATCCTCAGTACCACATCCCTAGAAAAAAATCCTGAAGTGGTTCTGTGGCACAAGTGGTAGAATGCTATCCTTGTACAGGAGAAACTCAGGTACAGTACTCAGGTCCTGAGTTCAAGCTCCACGACTGGTGTATGCACACACACACACACACACACACACACACACACACAGAGAGAGAGAGAGAGAGAGAGAGAGAGAGAGAGAGAGAGAGAGAACAGAAGTGAAGTTGTGACAAAAAATGGTAAAGCACTGGGCTTGTGCTCTGAGGTCACGGTCATCATCCTGGCCCTGTGTTCAACCCTGAAACCTAGCCACCCAGGGAGCCACTAGGAGAGGTTAAAGATTTCAAAATCTGATGAGCTTCACCAGCTGTAGATGATAGGAAGCATTGTGATTTTGCATGTGCTTAGATTTAACAAGCTTCCTGAAACCAAGGGAGGCACCATTGCCAAGTAGGAATCTTTTCATTAGGTTCAGCTCCTTAGTTGTCTGCCAGAAGGACTCTTGAATTAATTATAGCAGTTTGTTTCAACACTGGAATATAGTCTAACAAAGACAGGATGAGTGCAGGGAACTTGGCCTGCACGGGAGGTAGCACAAATGGAGGCTTCCTGTCAAAACAGAGCACTGCGGAGAGAGATAGCTTGAGGAACAAAGAGTCCTTCTTCTCCTGACTTTCAGAGCCTACCCACACTCATCTTCACTAATTGGTGCAGACGGAGTTGTTTGTTACACAGATGTACAGGAGTGATTCCTTTTGTATGCCTCTCCAGACAATGAGAGAAACTTCTTCCAGCAGTCCTGGGATGCAGAGAAACCCTCAGGCTACACTGGGATTAGTGAGGGGAGCCCTGGAACATGCAATGTCTTGAAAACCCTCTCTGTGCTATGAAATCATTGTATTGAAAACACATTTTCTAGTTTGGTGCCATTCATCATAGCTACTCTGGAGATTCATCCATAGGAATACATCCATCCATACACAAAGACTTAGAGCTACATGCTTTTGTGTGTGGGGGGACAGGTCCTGGAGTTGGACTATGAGCCTAGGCATTGTCCCTGAGCTCCTTTTGCTCAGGGGTAGTGCATTAGCCTTGAGTCACAGCCCCACTTCTGGTTTTTTCTCTGATCTCTTTGATATAACGTTGCCATGAACTTTCCTACACTGGCTGGATTCAAACTAAGGTTCTCTATATCTCAGCCTCCTTAGGAGCTGGGATTAAAGTCAGCAGCTACTGGCAGCTGCCTTTGTTTTCTTCATTTTTTACTCTGGACAATCTGTCTTTTTAACAGGGTCATTCCAATGGTTTGAATTTATAAGTAAACTACCTAATGTTCTTTATAGCTGCTTTCTCTGACAAGGATATTGTCTCCTCATCTTCTCCTCTGGTCACCGGTTTGAAGTCAAAAGTGAGAAATAAGTGTCACGGGATTTGGGAGCAAATGTCCATAGGACCTGCCAGTTCTTTCACTTAGCGTTGAGCTGGAGTGAATTTACTGTCTCAGGATGAGAGGACTGAAAGCTGGAGCAATCTTCATACTGTCTGCATTGCTCCTTTTGCTTATAAAATGACCTAATAATTATGAGTGTATTGTGTCTTCAACCTTAATTATCTAGAACAAACTATAAGCATCTTGATATTTCTGTTTTCCTCTAGTGCCTCTCAAGATTTAGACTAAAGGTTTGTGTGGAGCAGCTCCTTGGTAAATCCCTGAGGAAATCCACTTGAATCCTAGTCAGGAGATCGCCATTCAAAGCCAGCCTGAGGAAAGTCTGTGATCCTCTTACCTCCAATAAACCACCAGAAAACCAGAAGTGGAGCAGTGGCCCAGAGGTTACAGCTCCAACTTTGAGAGAGAAGGCTGAGCAGGAGATACAGACCAGCCCGGGCAGGAAAGCCTGGGAGGGGCTTATGTCCAATTAACGACCAGATAGCTGAAAGTGGAACTGTGGCGGTGATAGAGCCTAAGCCTTGAGCCAAAAAGCTCAGGAATACATTGGGCCATGAGTTTAAGCCTTGGGATAACCACAATAAATTCGGAAAGAGATGGCCAACTTATGTATCAGTGCCCTACCTACTCATGTGTGTATATAACCTCCCTGAGTGCCACAGACCATATGCAATGCTTCTGCTGCTTTTATTTACAGATTTATTTTTCAGATACGCTCATTGTGCATACTGCATCATTCTCTTCATTTCAGGCCTATGGCTTTTCTTTTCCAGTGTTATATAATGCGCACTTAATCTCTCAGGAGCCTTTATTTACATTTTATTCTGAGGTCAATGCAGGAACAGTCACAAATCAGGCAGGGGAAGAGACGATCAAGGTTCATAGAAATAACCGGTATTCAGAAAATTAAACTTGGGGACATAAAATGGTGGCATACTTATGTAAAAACTACCATTAAGAAAAAGATGAGGGAGTTGGGAATGTGGATTAGTGAAAGAGTGCTTGCCTAGCATGCAAGAAGCCCTGGTTTCGTTTGCTCAGTAGCACATACACAGAAAAATCCAAAATTGGTGCTGTGATTCAAGTAGCAGAGTGCTAGAGACAGTACCCAGGCCTTGAGATCAACCCAAGAACTGGCACAGAGATAATAGCTAGCTAGCTAGCTAGCTAGGTAGGTAGGTAGGTAGGTAGGTAGGTAGGTAGGTAGGTAGGTAGGTAGGTAGGTAGGTAGGTAGATAGGTAGGTAGGTAGATAGATAGATAGATAGATAGATAGATAGATAGATAGATAGATAGATAGATAGATAGATAGATAGATAGATAGATAGATAGATAGATAGATAGATAGATAGATAGATAGATAGATAGATAGATAGATAGATAGATAGATAGATAGATAGATAGATAGATAGACAGACAGACAGATAGATAGATAGATAGATAGATAGATAGATAGATAGATAGATAGATAGATAGATAGATAGATAGATAGACAGACAGACAGACAGACAGACAGGCAGACAGACAGACAGACAGACAGATAGATAGATACATACATAGATACATAGATACCTAGATAGATACCTAGATAGATACCTAGATAGATACATAGATAGATACATAGATAATAGATGTATCTGTATCTGGTCTTGCAAGTCAGGAGGAATGAAGGGAAAACTTTCCAATGGTGAGGCCTTCTGCAATGTGCCAGGCTACCAGCATTGCCTTCACACAACCATAGAGCAGAAAGAAGGTCTCTGTCCCACTTCTCACCAGCCAGAGGCCCCAGAGCCAAGAGAGTAGAGCCAGGTTCTAACCCAGGTGCCTGGAGACAGAAGAGAAAGGGCCCTGCCTCTCTCCTTCGACTGGGGATTTGCATTAATGAGGAGGAGAATGAAAGCTAAGAACAGCCTTCAAATCTGACAGACAGAGAATCAAAAACCCACTCCCTAAGACCAGAGAGCAGTATTTTTTTTTACTCTGTTCCTCCCCTCTTCTCCACTAAACTGGCTATTGTTAACTTAAAATAGTCTGAGGCTCCCTTCACCTGAGGGAGGAAGGTTAATTGTTTGAAAAGGCTGAGAATAGCCTGACCCTGGTGTAAATCTAGCAAACGTTTCAGGTTTCACCTCATTGCTGGTCATGCCTGGAATGAATGAAGTGATTTTGCAGCTCACTTCCCTGTAGAGTGTGTACATTCTGCCTCCTAATCTTCAGGTCTAGGCCTCTTCACCTAGGTTGCTTTTGCAACTGTTCTCTATCCTACAAATACACTGTGACACTGGAATTCTTCCTGCTAACAGGGCTAGGGCTTGGATTCTGAGAACTTCATTTGAACCCCAGGATGGGTCAATAATGTTTCTTTCCTTCTTCTATAGCTCGAGAACTCTAAGAACATTTAGAATGCAAGTAAATTCTCATCACCAAGGGAAACCTAGGAAGCTCTTGAACATGTGACCTTTCAGAAGCCCACTGTAGGACACAATATGATTACAATCTTCTCCTGTGTGGTGGGGCAGATGGATCTACTACACTTGACCGTGAAACTCAGTCTCCACTCGTAGTCCATGTCCTAGTTTGGTGCTTATCCTGCTAGCTCCTCAGGAGCTTCCGAGATAGAAATAGATTGATCAAAACCAAAGGGAGTTACTGGCTTTTTGCTCTTTTCTGTCCTTTGCTTTAAATGTTTTGCAGGTATTGGGGCTTGAATTGTGGGTCTAGGCTCTGTCCCTGGGCTTCTTTGGCTCAAGGCTAGCACTCTGCCACATGAGCCCTTTTCTGCTTTATCTGTGGTGAAGTGGAAGTCAGAGTGTCATAGACTTTTCTTCCCTGGCTGGCTTCATGCTGTGATCCTGACACCTCAGCCTCCTGAGCTAGGGTGATGGGTGTGAGCTTCTGGTGCTCTGCTAGGTTCAGAACAATGATGAGATTGAAAATACAAGTTAACTGCACATCACAAAGGACTTGGGGAGCATATTAAGCCTTTCAACATTGGACCTTTCTGAACCCTGTAGGACACAAGGCTATAATGCTACAGTCTGAGAAGCTGGTGTTATGGAGCTGCTACACTTGAACCTTTAGTTCTGACTCCAATTCTTGTGTACATCAACATTCATTTTCCAGAAAATGTTCTCCTAATTAGCAAATAAGAAAAGTACTTTGATTAACCCTCACTTTTTTCCAGTTTTGTGTCTCGAACTGAAGCTGGGCACTATCCCTGAGCCCTTCAGCTCAAGGTAAACACTATACCACTTGAGCCACAGCGCCAGGTGGGGTCTTTTGGTGGTTCATTGGATATCAGAGTCTAACAGACTTTTTTTGCCTAGGCTGTTTTTGAACTGTGGTCTTCAGATCTCAGCCTCTTGAAAAGCTAGTGTTTCAGGTGTGAGCCACCGGCATCTGACCTATTGTTTTTGCCAGCACTGGGTCTTGAAAGTAGGGCCTGAGCACGGTCTCTGAGCTTCTTTTTCTCCAGCCTAGCACTCTACCACTTGAGTCACTCAACTGCTTCTGGCATTTTCTGAATATGTAGCATTGAGGATTCAAAAACTACCATTCATGCATGCTGAGTGAGATCTTCACCTCTAAGCCACATTCCCAACCTCACTCTTACTATTTTATCCCTCAAATTGCCTATCTTCAAGAAAAGGCTTCTGAGTATAAATCATCTAAAGAAAACCCTATAGGATGTTGTCCAAAGATGAATAAGAAAAACCCATTCTGGGGACAGACTCTAAACTTGTGATGACTGTGAAAGATGCCTCCATTTAATTATGTATCATGTTCCGACACTTAATAAAGTATTAATGAAAAATGAGTCAATGTCCTAAATTTTGTGTACAATTTTATAATAGATGTACAAAATGTAATAAATATTATGTGTGTAATAGTACTAAATACAATAAACAATGAATAAATGAATGAAATAAAAATAAAATAAATACAAAATCAATAACAATAATCCTAATGTGTAATAAACATACATATGTAAGTATATATCATATATTGCACATGTATATAAACATTTTTTCCATTGCAGGGCCTTAATGCAGGCCCTGGGAACTCTAGCCTGAATTTCTTTTCCTCAATGACAGTGAGCTTTGCCTTCACCCATGGTGTAAAAGAGTTATCTGGACGGTAAGATCAAATCCCAGCAATGTCAGAAACACTGGCCCAAGTTCCATGATAGTGACTTAATTTTTTAAATGAAAACAGTTATGTTTATTCAGTTCCATACTGAACATTAAACAAAAGCAGTGTAGAATTTTGTACAGCTATTTAGACATCTTTTCCTTACCCCCCAAAGTGCTTCTGTGAGCTCTACATTGTTTCTTTTATATGTTTTTTATTGTAATAATGATGTACAGGGGGTTACAGTTTTTTGAGCAAGGTAATGAGTACATTTCCTATTGAGCATTGTTGACTCGTCCTTTGTTTTCCCCCTACCATCCTTTCTCTCCCATCTCCACAACTACCTCCCCCTTCCGAGGTCAGTGACTTAATTTTTTTTTTTTTTTTGCTTGACACGGGGTTTGAACTCAAGTAGTGGCAACTCTTCACCTTCCCTCACATTGCTGCAGATTTACCAAGAACTTGAGTTCAAATCCCAGGCTAGGAAAGAAAACTGGCAGAAATTCCAAACCAGAGAGCTTTATTTCTTTTTTATTTTCGTTAAATAATGTAGTTATTTATTTATTTACTTATTTATTTATTTATTCATTCTTTTTCTTTTGCCAACCATGGGCTTGAACTCAGATTGTGGCAACTCTGCCTAAGCCTTGATCTCGCTAGGCTGGGATGCAGCCTCTGCACCAATAGCCAATCCTGGGATCCTAGGCCAAGAGGGCTTGCAGGAAGAAAGAAATAAAAAAAGCGGGACAGCACAAAAAGTAGTGAGCTGCAGAGGGCTGGGGGTTTTATGATTTTTTTTCTTTTTATTATGAAAATACCATACAGAGGGGTTACAATTACATGGGCAAGATAACGAGTACATTTCTTATCAAGCATTGTTGCCTCCCCTTTGTTTCCTCTTCACATCCCTTCCATTACCACCCCCCCGCCCACCCCCCACCCAATCCTCCCCCCCACCAAAGTTGTAAAGTTTGATTTCTACATAATGACTTGTACATTTCATTGTTGCTATGGGTCCACCTGTATCCCTATTTAAACAATTTGTTTTTTTTCCCTTCCCCTCCACAAATTATACCAACATCAAATAAAGTGAAAGCAAGGGTTTTACTGTGGGGGAGGGACATACAAAGCAATAAAGAAATCATCTTATAAATATGTTAGAAACAATTGCATGAAAGAAAAAAAAAACATTTGATTACTTATCTTGAAGTTCTTTGCAGGGTTACCATCCTGGTTCTACAGATGCAAAGTGGACCTGACCGGCCATTGCTGAAGGCTGGCAGGCTATCAAGGAAGCCATAGCCCAACCTGTCAACATAGGCCCAGAGCTCAAATCCTTGTCCTGACACCTACCAATGGCACAAGATCACCAGAGACTCATTCCTATGCATAGAAATACCGACTGAAAGAGTAGTTCATGCATCGGTCTAGTCTAAAATTGGATGCAGTAATCCTAGGATGCTGATTGATCTTAATTAATAGTTTATTAAGCATGAAAAGAATAATATTACTTCAATGACAGTATATTAAATACCTAAGAGTTGGTAGGAATGTAGTAGATGTCATTCAAGCATAGATAGACGGCTCTGGCACTCTTTAACAATATATATTTATTTGTATATCACCGTCTGCCTATCCATGTATCGCTGTTTTGGCCAAACTTGGGGCTCGATCTCAGCACCTAGGAAACACCTGACAGCTACATTGGGTAGAGGCTGCCATGTTCACACTCACTCATTCATGAATTGGGCCTTCTAGGCCCTGAGTTCGGATCTTAGCACTGCCAAAATATATTCTTGAAGTAAGAAGCCAAGTGTGACACATGTTTTCCTTTTCAGGGAGAGACCTAGGTGTCAGGAATAATCTAGAACACATCTATAAAATCTAGATGCTATGTGATAGGATATAAACAATGTAATAAATGGTATAGGTATCATCAGAGTCAATTTAATAAATGGTAAATAAATGAATAAAACAAGAAATAAAATAACCAAACAAAACATGGTATGGACTGAACATCTATGTGGAAGTATAAATCCTACAACACCAAACATGATATGGACTGAACAACTGTATGGAAGTATAAATACTGTCTTTAAAATGTATATAAAAAGTATGTTTTCCAGACCCGAGGCTTGAATTCAGCCACCATACTTGGAGGGTATTGAGGGTAATCCTGCTCACAGACCTTTGTCCTCACCTTGACCCTTTCCCCAATTTGGCCAGATAGGCTCTGAGTTCAAATCCCAACACTGCCAAAATATGAATCCTGATGTGAGAAGCCAATCAGTTGACCTATTTTCCTGTCTTATGAAAGTCCTGGGTCTCAGCTAGGATGGAGAATGCATAGGAAAACCTATAGCCATGGCAATAGGTTGTCATCCATGTAAGCACTGTTATATCTGTCATCATCCTCAGTAAAATACACAATACTTCCATGGATAAGACAGAAAATAAAGAGAAGAGGTACACCAAACGCAAGATGCTGTCCACACATGTATGTCAATATAGATACTATGTTTAAATAATGAATTTATGACTATCATGGCCCACCCTGGGGATCAATGTCATATCCTGGGAATCGCCTGTCTCCTTAGTTGTTGACAGACTGGTGTGTTCACCTTGACCTATTTGCCAATTGGTCCTGAACTACCAACAATGGAATCGTGGAGTAAGAAGCTGAGTATGAAACTTGTTTTCCTTTTCTCTGAGAGTCCTGGGTGTCAGGCATGATGGAGAACAGGTCTACAAATCTTGATGCCATGTGATAGGATGTCATCAATGTAATAAACGGAATGGGTGTCATCATAGTAAAATCAATAGTAAATAAATGAATAAAACAATAAATACAGGTAACAACCACACCAAACATGTATGGACTGAACATCTATAGGTAATAACAAATCCTATCTTACAATCTATATAAATAGTATGTTTTCCAAGGCTGGGGCTTGAATTCAGGTCTAGTGAATAGGCCTGACTTTCGAATCTTCAAGTACGATGAAATTCCCCTTCATCTACAGTACTGCAGATTCACGCAGACCCTGAGTTCAAATCCAAAGTCTGGCAGAATAACTGGTGTGAATTGCAAGCCAGGGAGCTAATTTTTTTTCCAGAACGGGGTTTGAACTCAGGTCATGGAAACTGCCTCAGCTTTGATCACCATAGGCTGAGGTAAAGCAACTGGACCCACAGCTGATCCTGGGATCCTAGATCCCTAGGTTTTGTGGGGAAAGAATTGCACAGAAAAAATGTGACAAAATGGTCTTTTTACGTTTTCTTCCTTTGTGAGGTGACCCTCCTGGGTCTGAATGCCACTGTTGCAAAGGGTACTTCACCTTGCATTGCTGAAGGCTTGCAGACTATAAGCGTAGCCATAAGACCACGTGGAAACATAGGCCCTGATTTCAAATCCCCATCCTGACACCTACCAATGTCAGGAGATACTAAGAGACTCGTTCCCACCCATAGAATTAACAATGGAGTGTTATCAATGTCATGGTTAAATGAGTTGATCGTGAATGATGCTCCTATATAATTAGACAGCATGATTTCAGGAGGGTGAGTGATTTTGTTTAATATTTATGAAGCATTAAAAGAATACTATTACATACAGTAATGCAATAACTTCAGGACACTGATTTAGTTAATGGTTTTTTTTTTTTTTTTTTTTTTTTTTGGGTCCGGTCGTGGGGCCTGAACTCTGGGCCTGGGTGCTATCCCTCAGCTCTTCAGCTCAAGGCTAGTGCTCTACCACTTGAGCCACAGCGCCACTTCCGGCTTTTTTCTTTTTGCTTATGTGGTGCTAAGGAATCGAACCCAGGGCCTTGAGCATGCAAGGCAAGCGCTCTACCACTGAGCCACCTTCCCAGCCCCTAGTTAATAGTTTTTTAAGGATGAAAACAATAACATTAGTTACATGGAGGCATAAAAAATACCCAAGACTTGGTAAGAATATAACTGAATATATAGACATCTCTGGCACTCTATAAAGATATATATTTACTAGTGTACTGCCATCTGCATGTCAATCTGTTCTTATTTTTTCAACCCATGGGGCTCAATCTCAAGTTGTGGGAACTGCCTGTCAGTTCAATTTGCCATGGATGGCATGCTGACACTCACCCATTCATTAATTTTGCCTTGTAGGCCATGGTTTCAGATGTCAGCACTTCCAAACAATGAATCTTGGAGTAAGAAGCTGATAGTGACAGGTTTTCCTTTTCTGTGAATGTCCGGATTGTCCGTTATGAAGTGGAATACATAAACAGATTTATATCCTATGTAATCAATGTAATCAATATTCTATGTGTCATAATAGTTAATAAAATAAACAGTCAATACATGAATAAAACAAAATATAAAACGAGTAACTACACTGAATTCAATATGGAGTCAACAAATGTATATAAATAGAAATCAAATATTTCAAATGTATTTGAATAGCATGTTTTCTAGTGCTGGAGATTGAATTCAGGCCTAAGGAACAGACTTGAATTTCTTGACTTCAAGGAGGTGAGCTTCTCCTTTCCACACAGTGAAACAGAATTACCCAGACCATGAGTTCCAATCCCAATCCTGGCAGAAAAAATTGCACCTTTATACTATGTGAAGCTCAATTTTAGGTATTTCATTATGCCTCCATTTAATGTATGTGATTCTTTAAATGATAAAGTATTAACTAAAATCGATCAGTGTCCTATAATTGTGTGTAATTTTATCCTAGAATCATTCAAGAACTGCTCGTTCAATCATGACATACATCACATTCCATTGGAAATCAAATGGATAGGAACGAGTTTCTTAGGATCTCCTGATATTTGGAGGTCGAAGGACCAGGATTTGAACTGTGGACTGCAGCTCCCGCCACTTAAACCCGAGGATAGGGAACTCACCAGTCTGTGCAAGAACATCAGCAAGACCAATGATTAGGCAGGCACCATTGGCTCTCAGCAGTCCTCCTGGATACTTACAAGGCTGTGATAGGAGGATCATGGTCAAAGTCACCCTAGGCAGGAAAGTCCTTGAGACCCAAATTCAGTGCCAACAATGTCAGAAGTAAAGCTGAGTGGCTCCAGTGGTGGAGGGCTAGTCTTGAGCAAAAGAAGTTCACAGACTGTGCCCAGATCCTGAGTTCAAGGTCCAGACTGGCAACAAACAGTCATACACAACAATCTGTGCAGCCATCCAGCTAAAACAGGTCACCCTCTTGTCTCCAACTGAATTGGACAGAGTTCCCTGGGAAAAGGGCTGTGGGAGCCACTGTCATCTTGACTCCACCCATGCTGCCTGCATCACAGGATTCTGGCCACACCCCCATGTTTCATGTTTTTTTCTGACCAATGTGATATAAGAATTGTGGCCACACCTATATTCCATGCTGCTAGGTAGCACCGGGATTCCCTCTGTTGGTTTACACCATTACCCGCAGTTGAGGAAGGTAGAGGTGGCTGAGTGGTGAGCAAGAGACTCAAGGCTTAGGAGGAGAGGCCTGGCTCAGCTCTGCCATGCCCCGCCCATGCCCTAGCCCCCTTCCCCATTCTGCCCAGTGCCATGTTTCAAACCTGACACTGCCTGCTTGGACCCACGGTGCCTCTCGGAGTCCTCAGGTGATGGCAAGCACCAGGCCGGCTTGTGGTCACGACCTGGTGAGGTCCCGGGTCCTCCGCTCCAGGCCTGAGTGTTTGCCTTGCCACTGCCATCACTGCTAGACCCACCTGGAGCCGCAGCCAACAGCTTCTCCCAGCAGCACATGAGTGTCCACCTCCCAGGCTTGTACCCTTTGACCCCTGCACCATCTATCCCCTCCCCTTCCGACCCAGACACCCACCTCATCTGTGCCTTATACTCCAGCCCAGACTCTGCCACAAATGTGTCCCAGGGGTGGGGGGGGGTGTCGACCAGGGGATTCCAAACCCATCCGTAGCAGTCAATGTCCCAGGAAATGGGGAGATGCAGAGATGGGTAAGGAGGGGGCACCACAGGGCCCCTGGCCTGGACCATTGGGAGCAACATAGCCACTCATCTGCACCCTTCCTCTCCCTGGTGGGAACATGGTGGCTTTAGTCAGAGGTGGGGAACAGCACCTCCACACCTGCTTTCTAGGGTCTTTTCCTTTTTGCTGCTGGTGGGGGGTGTTGGGTGCAGAAGATAGGTCTTCCTTGCTGTGTGAGCCCTTGTCCTCTGTGCTCAGTCATGCTTTCACCTGAAGAGGATACAATTAAAGCCCAGTTGGGAGGTGAGGGTGCTGGGGGTCAGATAGAAGGTGATTATCTGGGAGGAACACCACCCAACACACACACATACACCCAGCCTGCTCCTTTCCTCAGTTGTCAACAGTTCTCACAGGGTGATCACATTTCCCAGCTCTGCCAGCTTCTTCTGGTGGTCCCAGTCCATCTGGTCTCCTTGTCCTTCCCAAGAATCCGCCAAGTGGCCCAGAAGCATATATGCTTGAAGTAGGGAGTAAGTCCATATATGTAGACTTTAGGACCCCATCCATTTCCCCAACACTGCCCCCACCTCAGGTAAGACACTCATTTGGGTACACCATGACTCTGTGCTTGTTTTGTCTCCTGGCTCTGAGGAGCAACCTGTCTCAGGAAACCTTTACCCAGCTTCCTGGCCTAGGGTTTTGTGAATGGGGTGTCAATGTTCTGGCCCTGGAGAAAAGGAGAGGCAGGGTGGTGCTGAGTCATTAGAATGGTGTTCTTGAGTGGAAGCCCCTGATTCTTCCAAGGGAACCCGGTGCTCCAGCTTGCACATTGTACTAAATGAAGAACCAACAAGCTCTGGAGAAGCACTGCTCTGAGTCTGTCTGTGTGTGTATATGTGTGTGTGTGTGTGTGTGTGTGTGTGTAGAAGTGGGTTGAAACAAGGAAGCTGGGTCCTTTGGTAACTTCTGCCTGCTATCTTTGGGGGGGGGGTGAATGGGCTTCACAGCTGAGGTCTGGGGGCCTGGAATAGTGAGAGGCTTGAAGTGGACCCAACATTGTTAAATTATAAGAACAAGGGATCTCTGTGTCCTGGATCTGTGTACTCTCTTGGGCCTGGTTAGTGTCAGTGGGAGCTTGGGAGGACCTGGGAGTGTGGCCCACAGGGGTGGCTTCCTAGGGGGACAGAGAGTGTGGTCAGCACTTAGCAAAGATTTGAGCCCTGCTAGTATGGAGTGCAACAGCATAGGTCAGACTCCAGGTTTTCTCATCATGACCTTTGCAAGGCCAATCCTATTTTAAATCTTGTGCTGTGATCTTCAGATCTCAGCCACCTGAGTAGTTAGGATTGTAGGCATGAGCCTCTGGCACCAGACCTCTGATTCTTTTTGGTATATTAGGGTTTGAACTCAAGTCCTTAGGCTTGTCAGTCAGGTTTTCTACCATGCCTTTCTGTTTTGGGCATTTCTGAGATAGAGACTCAATTTGTGATCAGGCTGGGCTGGATCACGGTCTTCCTATCTATGAGAGGCATGCACCACCAGGAGTGGTTGTCTGTAATTGGGATGGTAGACATATAGTGCCATGCTCAGTCTAAGCTGATGCTTACATGATTGTCCCAAACTCTCAGTCTACAGCAACCGATCCTTGACCACAGGTAAAGCTTTGGGTTGGGCCTCCACCATTGGACCTCAGTCTCCTCATGGGACAGTTGTGAGAAATCAAGGGATTAATACAGAGGGATCTCTTGAGCAGGTCCAGGCACAGAGGGAGAGGCTGTCAGATATGGTTCTCGCCAATTCTCTGAACATATAACAGGAAGATAACCCAGAAAAGGCTCAGATGGGGCCTGTTATTAGTCATGAGACAGTTATGGAATTATGAAACAGAACATGGCTCTCTTTCATCCTTACCCTATTCCCATGAGGGAGGGGATCCTTCACTGTGTTCAGTTTTGCAGCTAAGGAAGACGAGGCCTGGAGAAGCCAGGTGACCAACTCATGATCTATTCAGTCCACTTCTTGTCAGTCGTGGGACTTGAACTCTGCACCTGGGTGTTACTCCCAAGCTCCTCAGCTCAAGGCTAGAGCTCTACCACTTGAGCCACAGTGCCACTTCCTGTTTTCTGGTGGTTCTTTGGAGCTAAGGGTCTCATGGATGTTCCTTCCCCGGCTGGCTATGAACCATGTTTGTCATATCTCAGCCTCCTGTTTAGTTAGGATTATAGTCCTGAGCCACCAGCACCCGCTTAAATGTAACTCTGACTTTCTCTCTCTCACACACAGGAACTGGTTGAATGGGTGCTGGAAGAGGTGGCCCAGAGTCCCCATGTGGCTGGAACCCAAGGTGGCCATCTCATTCTGGAGGTAGGCTGGGGGTCAGCCTGTTGAACCAGCTCCATGAGGTAAGCCTCCCTGTGCCCTGGCTAGACAGTGACAATTATTATTTAGTTAGTATTATTTTCTATGTCCTTTTCTAGCACCAGGCCAAAAATATGATACATAATTATGGAATGAAAATGTAATACCATCTTTTTTTGCAAGGGGTGGGGGAGTTCCGGTCATGGGGCCTGAACTCTGGGCCTGGGCACTGTCCCTCAACTCTTCAGCTCAAGGCTAGCGCTCTACCACTTGAGCCACAGCACCACTTCTGGCTTTTTTCTTTTTGCTTATGTGGTGCTGAAGAATCGAACCCAGGGCCTCACGCATGCAAGGCAAGTGCTCTACCACTGAGCCACCTTCCCAGCCCTGTAATACCATCTTAATAAAGTCATTTAGGGCTCTAGACATGTGGCTTCATGGTACAGTGATTGCCTAGCTGCATGAAAACCTGGGTTCAATTCCTCAGTACCACATAAACAGAAAAAGAAACACTGGAAGTGGTGCTATGCCTCAAGTGGTAGAGTGCTAACCTTGAGAAAAATAAAAGAAGCACAGGAATAATTACCTAGCTTTGAGTTTAAGCCCCAGAACTACAGGACTGGCAAAAAACCAAACAGTTAGTAAATGCAAAGTAAGCCATACTTGGAATATATAATTGCTCCTTCCATACAGATACCTGACAATAGTACCTCATTCATGTACTTTACCTACATTATTATACTGTGTTGACAAAAAGTTTTGTTCAATAGGTCACAGAAATTAATACCAGGAATGTGCTTATATGTCAAATGAAGTTTAATTCTGAAAATTCAAAGATTCCACACTTTTGAGTGGTCACTGCTAATAACAATGAGAAGGGTAGTCCAAGTCACATTTGGAAACCTTTTTGGTCAGTCATGGCACCAAAAAGGAAGAGGCTAATTAACAGTTGTGACAAAAGAAGGACTAACTCCAGATGGAAGGAACAAATGATTGTAACTAAGGTATACCAGAAACCGTTCTAGGGAACCATTTTTGGTTATTGAAGAACTACTTATCAACTAGGATTATTCCTTATTGCCTTTAGCATTCTAAATCTTGTGCTAGTTCTTAATCTCTGTGTGATAAATGTATCTCCTTCTACGCAGTTTTTTCATACCTGATCTCTGTTGCTTTCTAAAATTCTGTCTTTCTCTATTTCTCTATGAACACTTCCTGATACTACATATACCTACACAGATGGAAGACGATACTAATGTAAAGGTCCCATAGCTCATGAGTCATTAATGTAACAACATGGAAAAGGAGGAGTTATTTATTGCTACCTCAATTTTTCTGAAAAGCTGCAAGGTCATCATTTGATTCAAATTACCATTCTTTGTCTACATAGTGTCATTAAGTGCACTAAATGGAAATATGAGCTGAGTGGTGGTGGGTCACGTCTGTAATCCTAGCCACTCAGGAGGTTGAGACCAGAGGATTATGGTTCAAAGCCATCCTGGTCAGGAAAGTCTGTGAGACTCATCTTCAATTAGCCACTAGAAACCCAGAAGTTGTGCTGTATCTAAAGTGGTAGAGCTCTGAACTTGAGCTGAATAGCTGAGGGACAGTGCCCAGGATCAGAGTTCAAGCCCCATGACCGACAAAAAGTGCAAATATGACTTTAAGTTGCCCCAAAAGGAACAACAAGGTCAACAGTAATCTTCAAATCAGAAAAAAATTCCAAAATGATTCAGTACACCTACTTTTCCTGAGTTATTTAAATTATGGCTTCTTAGCTGGACATATTCTCTTCTTTTAAAAATTGTCAAATATTAGCTTTAGAATAAACTTCACCTACTATTTCTTGGTTCAAAACAGAAGTCTTGATACAGTTGATGTCACTTGGCTTTTTCTATCTCAGTTCAAAGCCAACCCAGGCAGGAGTGTCTGTCAAACTCTTATCTTAAACACAAGAAAGGCCAGAAGTGGGGTTTTGGCTCAAGCAGTAGAGTACTAGCTTTGGGGGCAGGTGAGCAGGAAGACAACTGTTCAGGGACACGGTCCAGCATCTGGGTTCAAGCCCCAGAACCAGCACAACTAAACAAACAAGCAAACAATAAACCCCAGGTCTTTCTTTAGGACCCTCCTTAAAGGAGTACTGGTCTTAGAAGAGCCTGCTATTGCTCATTATACTCACTGGACCTAGCTTTTTTGTAATCCTTATTGCTATGGAGTAATCAGGACCAGAGTAAAGGAATGGATAACTGACTCCTGCAACAGAAGAATCATCTCAGGAATGAAATATCCATCCATAAAACACTTTAAAACCCCCATGTCTTTGTTTATTTGCAGTAGAACACTTTTAAAACAACGTTATTTCTTTTTGTTCTATGCTTGCCCTCAAATGGCACATTATTTCCTTTTGTAATACTCTCAACCAGAAGTTTACAGACAAGTTTTATATGAGGAAGGAACACACTCAAAAAAGTCAGGGACAGAGTTTCCTTCAGGCCTTGGATTCTTTTTTGTACAGTAAAAAGGAAAGCACAAGTTAAGTTGAACTTTGTCATTCCTCTATGTTCAATTCCATTCCTGTGATCAGTTTCCACATCCAGTAATAGTTACTTCCAGTAACAATCAATGATGGTGCTTGAGGTATAATGAATGTTTTCTGTCTTCATTGAAATAGCACAAGGAAATCTTTGGACATGTGGTAGCAAGTGTTCCAGAGACAACTTAGTAAAGAGAAAATATAAATTTTAAATTCCTTATAAATACATTATCCAAGAGTACATTGAGTTCAAACTTCATAAGTGCTCCATAAATTAAGGTGAATTTTAAATAGGAAAAAAGTTCTCAGATCATTTTTTGTGAGTGTATATGTAGTGCATTATTTCCCAAGTGTACATGAGTTAACAGTAAGAGAAAAATTAGCAATAATAGGAGAAAGAGGATTTCTGTGTTTTAGTGTTCAATACAATATAGAAGACTCTACAAAAAAGACAACATTGAAACAATAAAGCCAAGTCCAGTATGTAGATTTATAGAAGTGTCATAGAGAAAGCATTACTCCCAAGTTGAACATGAATATGAGGCCACTCCCTTTCTAAATCACCCTTGCTAAACATGAAAATTTGTAAAAAGTAGAATGGAAGAATGATTCTGGTTCCATTCAAGTCAGATGTAGGAGAATGGACTTAACTGGAAAAAAAAAGTCCATCTTGAGAGAGCAGGGATTACACTAGCCATACCTTTTCTTATATATTTTATGTTTTTGTTGGTTGTGGCACGTGAACCCTGGGTGCTGTCCCTTTGCTTTTCAGCTCCAGGCTAGTGCTCTACCACTTGAGCGACAGTGCCCCTTCCAGTTTTCTGGTAGTTAATTGGAGAAAAGAGTCTCGAGGACTTTCCTACTGGGGCTGGCTTTGAATCTCAATCCTCAGATCTCACCACCACCCAGCTTAAGATCACATTTCTAACAGTATACACTCAGGATATGTAATGTGTATGTAATGTGTATGTGAATTCTTGAGTTAAAAATCTGGGCTACCACTTAAACTTAAATGTTTGTAGTTTAAAAGTAGATACTTGTAGAAAAATAAACCTAAGAATTTAAAGGGGTCTGGGTAGTTCAGTTTGCATCCATCATGGGCAGAACAGTCTTTGAGACACTATCAATAATTAACCAGATAAAATTGCATTGGAAGAATGGTTCAAGTGATGGAATAACAGTCATGATAAAGATTGCTGGATAAGACCTTGAGGCTTTTGCATACATACATACAAATATACACATACACACAGAGGCACTTATTTGTGCACACACAAATACACAAATAAAAACTGTCAGAATATATAAGAAAGTTAGAAACAATAGAAAATATGTCCTGAGTAAGACTAGAATCAGGTGATAAATTTTATTATTAGAAAGTATTAGAAAGTCCTCAAGTGAACTATCTTCAAAAAAGTTTAAGATTACTGCTTAGTTAGGGACCAGAGGTAGTAAGAAAGTCAAATATATCATTATTAAAGGGATCAGATCCATGGAGGAATGAATCAGAGTCCACAGCAGGTGCATCTGAAAATGTTCATATCTTGTGTCAAATGTTAGAACATCTTTGAAAATAGTACATAAATAGTCTTGGCAGTCATTGTATGGATAAGATCTTCATAGAAGTTGAGAATTGCTTAATTTCTAGATTTTAATAAACCAACAAACTATGGCAGGGCAATGTGATACAGGCCTGGAATTGTTGCACTCAGAATAAGACAGGATATTATTGAGTGGAATTACATAGTGATACCTTCCCTGGACCAGGTAGTAAAATTTTGTCTCAATAATACAAACCAAATAACAAGAAAGGAATACACAGTTGTAAGTTTGGGCTAATTTTGTCATTATGTTTTGAGAAGTCAAGTTTCCTATTGAAATGCAACTCACATATAATCCTCAATTGTGTTTTAAATGCTGTCTTCATTACAGAACATTCCTAGATGCAAAGTAGCTCATGATTCCCATCCAAAATTTGAAAAAGTAAGTAAGCATCCTTCTGCTGGTTTCCAAAGAAATTATAAAGGTTTACAAAACTTAAGCCTGGAGAAATAGAAAACTTTGTCAAATATAGGACTTTGTGGACCTTGCTAAATTAGAATTTATTTTCAAAATAAGTATTTTGTTTTTGTTTGTAATTCCATATTCTATATGATACTACAAAATTCTTTTTAAGTAGAGGGTTTAATTGACAAATTCACAAATTATTCTAACATTCTATTTGCCTAGAATATTCTTTCAAGAAAGTTAGAACTTAGTTAACAGATAATTCCAACTGTTCATGTATCAAATGATAATGTGAATAATGTAGACAGAGTTGCCAACAAACGGATTATATTATTTATAAATTTAGAAAAAGAGCAATTTTTTGAGGGTGTGGTATAACATGGTATGAAGAGAATAATTGTGTGATAACTTGTTTCTTCTATCTATATGTAACACAGGAAGAAATTTCCTTAATTACGTGCCTCTGTATACAATGATAAAAATGCTAGGTTTGGGGTTCGTTTTTATTTCTGTATTTGTTTTACTGGTTTGTCCTAGGGCTTGAACTCTGGTCCTGGACATTGTCTCTGAGCTCAAGATTCGTGCCCTACCACTTAAACCTCAGTGCCACTTGTGTCTGTCTTTTTCTGAGAAGTTTATTGGAGATAAGAATGTCAGGAACATTCCTGCCCTGGTGGGCTTTGAACCGTAATCTTCCGATCTTAGCATCCTGAATATCTATAATAGTTAAAAAATATATAAATAATATTTTCAAGTGTTCTGATCTCAAGAATATCATTGGGGTAAAAATGATGCAGCCCAGTTTATTGGGGTTCTTTCCAAAACAATGAGGACATCACATTAGCAGAGGTGTAGTATTTTTTACAATAAAGAAAAGCTATTCATGATGTGAAATAAGGGAATTTTCAGGTGTACCTTACAAGTTGGAATTTGTTGGGCTAGGATGACTTTATGGCATAAATATTGGGATTGCTTACTCTTGAATAATTATCACAGATGCTTCATAGTTTTATGCTCTACCAATTGTGGTTATTTTTCTTTTGACTTCTCAATCTGTAAAACCTCATTGGAAACTGCATCTATTGAAGAATTACATAACATGCAAACAGGTATTGTTTTGAATTTCTCAGGTATGGAACGGTCAGAATTTGAAAATGAGTAGTTATTAGTCATAGGAATTTTGAAGAACACATATATTCTGTTCTCTTAACAACTTATTTACTTTTAAAAGTTATGGGTTTCCATAGAATTAAACTTTTTTCGGTTTTATGTGTGTAAAAGTACTAAATTTATTCTTTTTTCAAAATATTGGCAAGTATATTGTGACAATATTGTCTAGCTGGATAACATTCGAGTTGATGACCCTCTGATAAAGAAGGAGTAATTAATTCAAATTAGATGCCAAAGAGTAATGATTTTTAAAAGTTACTATATAAATAATAATACTATACCAATACAGTGAAATTTTATTTTATGCAGCTTACTTTTTAAATTTAATTTTATTGTCAAAGTGATGTACAGTGGGGTTACAGTAACTGTAAGGTAGTAAATAAATAACTTTTCAAATTTGTTATCCCCTCCCTCATTTTTCTAACAATTTTTCTTCACCTCAATACCCCTCACAAGTTGTAATGTATATTTCCAACATATTGTCTTGTGAGTATTACTAATGAATTGGTTTGCACTTTGTCCTTTGTGTCTCCATTTTCTTGTTCCTCTTCCCTTCCCTAATTAAGATAAATGTATACATAATGCACAGGGTACAAAGTCAAATACAGCAAGGGATAAACCATAGGGGAAAACCCAAAGAATATAGAAATCACTTAATACATTAAAAACAACAACCGCAAATAAAAATCTCTGATTCCATATCTTAGAGTTAATTTTGCTCAGTATCATCTTATATGGTCATATGTATGCATAACAAAGCCACTGGAAAATATTAGTTGCATGGACACTATATTGTGAAAACAACATGGTAACTGTTTTTGATGGTCAAGGTGGAATTAGGATTGGTGAATTCGTGGTTCTGCTAAAGGAATTTCAAAAGAGTTTTAAAATTGTGACAGGTAAATTTTAATTTTTAACAACTTAGCTTATGAAGAAAATTTAAAATTGCCTGGGAAAATAGGCTTTCGTGCAAAGAAATCCATGGAGACTTAGTGGAGAGGAAGCAATGTGGGTGAAGATGGCTCATTTTCACACTAAACAAACAAACTTAAGAAACCTTCCTATAAATCCTGTAAGTTTCCGTGAGAATTGTCCTTACCTGGGAAATATACTCTCACTGTGTGAAACAAGGTTGTAGTGGAATTTAAATTCAAAGTTCTTAAAAAAAAAGACATCAAAATTTGTGAATTGGCCTTTATTTAACAAACAGTAATTCTTTGAAAAAGATAATTTGGGTCAAAATATTTAGGGACAAAGTGCCCTCCACAATGAAAGAAGGCATTGGGCTTACACATTTCTGTTTATAATACTTTCCATGAGGTCTTTGCATGTGAAGCACTGAAACACAGAAAAAA
>NW_024872099.1:0-15524 GCF_019054845.1 Dipodomys spectabilis
TGTGTACATTGAGTATTCTAGCTGTAATTGCTCCTTGTTCCATTTTCATTCATTCTATGTCTTTCAATATTATTCCTCTCTGGTTTCAACTTCTTGATAGTCATTCTGTTAAACTGTCTTATATATCCATAATTCATTCATCTGAAGTAACAATTTGCAAGACTGTAGTCATGAAGCACCTAGACATGATTTTGTTCCCCTCCATTTGGAAGATTAATCTGTAGTCAACAAGAAATTTTAAAAAATTTTAAAAATGGCTTAGAATGTATTCCTAACTACCAGTTTTTAAACTGGATTTGTACAATGGTTTGTGATTATTTTATTTTACATGGGATAATATTTTCTACTACCTATAAGTTTTGGAAAAAGAAAAAAACTAAAATTTACTACTGTAGAGGAATATGATAGAAATAGAAGACAGATTTTATGTTTGTCAAATCTCTGATAAGTACCCATATTCAAGAATTAAAGGCATATTTCTTACTATGTTAGACAGATACGAAAAAAATAAAACAAATTATGATAAGGCAACTATTTGTGACTTTTTAAAATTTACTTTTATGTGATGAATTTTACTTTATTAGCTAATGTTTTGGTTTGAAATATGGGAGGCTGATCTATTTAACAAATTTTCGAAGGCACCTACTGAAAAACACAAATGGTGGGAGGTACTATTTCTACACTTTAATGAATGGTTGAACATGTTTGGCATTAGTGCTGAGTAAATAAATCAACTGTATTTTAACTTGCTCCCTACACATGAAAAACATGTAACGTCACCAAATATTATCTACTTCTAAAGTGTTATTTTGGCAAATGTGATTTTAAAAAGTTTATTTGAAAAGGAATATACTTTCAGGAGATTAAATGTAGGTTATCATTTGTTTGAGAATACAAACATTTTTATACTACAGAACCAAGTTTTACTGAAGTACCAGTGTTTTGAAGCACTGAGGATCTTCTCAATTAATGTTTTTCTGAATTATATTTGACCTCTATGACAAGTATTCCTAGTCTTGGTAGAATAATTATGGATCTATCGTTCCAGGAACTATTTTTTGGCCTGATGATGCTCGACTGAAATCATTCATTAATCATTTGGAGAGGGGTATTACAAAAAATCTTGTGATATTTGTGGTATTTTTCACTCATATGGGATGGTCATCTGAAAATTGAAAGTTTCAATTACTGTACTTTCACATTTTGTGATCTCATCCTGCATTTTAAGTTGCCTGGCATTCACAACTGCTTACTGATAATTCCTGCATTTCAAGGAATTGGGGCCCTGAAATATAGGAAAAGGGAAATTGAGATGGGTCTTCAATTACTTTCTGCTGGCATGTTGCATGGGCCTAGGTGAGAACTCTTGCCCAAGTTATCTGATGATGCAGATAAGTGGGATCTGGGATCCTATGACCCATGGATCCTGTAGAAGAATAATACATTTTAGACATCGTATCAGCAAATTTTGGGTATAATCAGTAGGAATGCTTCAGAAATATTGAGACTAATAGTTTGGGACCAGCGAGTTAAAACAATAAACAGAGCAGCAGAGTAAATTCCTTATAGATTAGAAGAAAACAACATTGTTTTTGTTTTACCATGTGAATTCAGAAACCAAGAAGACTTAGAAAGTATCACAAGTTTATTCTGAAAACAATGCATTGATACTTTTTATATTCTAATATATATTCTAATCCTGATTATTTATATTCCAATGGATTTATTGGAATATCAATTCATTTGTCAAATTATCAATTAATTTCTGTAAGATTCACTGTGTGAAATATAAAATCAGCACATATAAATATAAAATATATAAGTAAATATAATATAAGTAAATGTTTTGCATTGTTCTGTTGTGGTTAGGGTAACAAAGGCAACTGTTTTAAAATATTATTCCGTTACTTCTACCTCAGTGTTTGGTAGAATTAGATCTAAAGATTTACCATTCGGAGATGTACAGCTTAGAGTCAAGAAGAAACACTGTGATTAAAACATTACCAATTTAAGGCCTAATAACAAGGAGAAACGTATGGACTTCTCCTGGAGCTATGGAACATATTTGGTGATAGAAAATCAGTGGTGTAAATTCCTGCCTGGTTGGATGGTAGACAGTCCAGGACATTAGGTAATCATGCGTATAAACAATTTTTTCACCTTCTTGGCTTTAGCTACTTTTGAAATGGTAGGGATAATAAATAATTATATTTTGAAAAAATACCTTCTAGTCTGAACAGTTCTGTCTGAACTGTTCATCTCTCTATGATCCCTTGTAACTAAGATTAGTTTTGCTACAGTAAGACAAGCTATGCTGTCAAGGTAAGATATTCTGGTTGGTCTGTTCCTACATGGAGCAAGGGTAAAGGGTCAGGGAGACATTTGTGCCAGTAACACCTTATTTGGGAAATTTTAAGCTGCAAAATTTAAGAAGTAGCTCTTAAGCAAGGCTTACTTTGAATACATTAGCTCCACAAAGCTAACTCAGTTGATAAATAAGTACTTGAAAAGCCATCACCTTTGGACATAGCTATAAAGGCTTCAAAGTATGATCAAATTTCAAATTAAAAAGACTTAAAATAAAATAGTTATTGACAAAAAATTGCAAATGTGAGCACTGAATAAACAATGTTTTTTCCAACTTAAACAGAATTTTACAGAAATACGATGAATAGCAATTTACGGAACAATAATATTTCCTTGTTACAAATAGGCAACCAAGGAGATATGCCTGTCTAAAGATTGCATCATTAACTACTTAAATTTACAGGATACTACTTGTTTCATCAGCACGTCTACCTGAATTACAATACAGACATTAACATGTTTAATAGGATAATAACAAATGTGTGTATGTGGTGTGTGTGTATGTTTATGTGGTTTATTTGTGTCTGTGCTTTGTGTGTACTTTGTAATGCTTGGGAGATCACACAATTGCTTCACATATGTTAGGCCAATGTTTTACCACTGAGCTATACTATTTAGTTAAAATACAAATTGTATTTTTAATGAAGACTTTTAAATTTTCATTCCTAATATGTTTTTTCAAAATTACATATGATAATATTTCATCCATCATATATCCACGTTAGCAATTGTTATTGTTATTCTTTTTCTTATTTCTTTGGAAATTAATTATATTCCTATTACAACTTCTTTACATTGTAACAGCTCTATACAATGCTTTATTTTCTATTTTATTATTCCCATGTTATCTGACTTTCAGTCCAAACTATCAGGTGGATTAAAAAGGGACTAGATTCAGGACACTTTATTTTTCTCCTTCTCTTCTCCGAAGTCTTTCTGTTTTTTGAAACAATACCAATGACATACCGCTCCAATGTGGTCCACCATTCTTCCACATCTCACTGTCTTCTTCAGTACAACTCAATTAGTTATCATTCAGCTTTATTTTGCTGTACTGCTATCTAAATCTTAACTCATTCCTAAATTAATTTTAGTTGCATTGAGCAGTCTCTAAAGACATTTTTACATATAATATCAGGAGTTTGTATTTTCACAAGGTGCGAAATTTGAGTGACTATCAAATATTTACATATCTCTGTAGAATATTGGTCCACCTGCTCAATAATCACGTATGTAAATTCAAGGAATACAGGTCAGTCAGAGCAATCTTGTAAAATGGCGTAGCTTGAAACTTCATACTAGCTTTGAACAGTATTGCCATGTTTAGTAGTGAAGACAACATAGGTCTACTATAAGAACAGACACATAGAGGAAGGAAACAGATTTGTCAAAAATAAATTCTTAGTTTTATGATCCACAGGTTTTGAAAAGGATGCTATGACATTATGAAATAAAAAACAGAATATTAAATGGTTGTGTTGGCACAATTGCCTCTCTAGATTTAAAGAATGACCTTAGACTACTACCTCAATCCTTTGTTTGTTTCTTTGTATGTAGGTCATGGGGTTTGAACTCTGGGCTTGGGCGCTGTCCATGTGCTCTTCAGCTCAAGGTGAGCACTCTACCGCTTGAGCAAAAGCAAAAACTTCCGTTTTTCTAGTGGTTTATTGGAGATAAGAGTCTCATGGAGTTTCTTGCCCAGGATGGCTTTAAACCATGATCCTCAGATCTCAGCCTCCTGAGTACCTAGGAATACAGGCATGAGCCACCGGCACCTGGCCTACCTCAAGCCTTATAAAGAATGATTATCAAGCTACATGTGAGATGTAAAAACCTATAAAACAGAAATGTAAAAATTCATGACATTGATCAGTAAACGTTTCTAAAAATTTGACATGGAAAACATTAGCGGCTAAAGAAAAGCAAGAAGTGGATTATATCTCGTGATAACCTTTCAGAACTCAAGGGACACTATAACAGAAATGAAACCATATCCAACAGATAGAGGGCACATATTTGTTAATGCTACAATGTTAATGCTGCAATGATTCTGAAACTTAAATATTTTTATAACTTCTAATTCTATATATATTTTTCCTGAATAAGATATTTCTTTAAAAAACATATGTAAATTAATAGTCTATATGAAGAACATATGAAATAAGCTCCTCTTTAGTGTCTAAGAAATTATAAAAAGAAAACTCACTAGTATGACCATAATATAAAAAGAAGACCCAAAATATAACAATGCATTTGTGGAGAAATCGATATACTTCACAGAGTGATCGATTTGTATAATACTGCAATCATTTTAGCAAACAAGTTTTCAAGTCTTAAAAAGGTGAAAGAGTATTGTATAGGATATAGGCATTACATTTCTATGAATGTATTAAACAGAAGTAAAAAACGTTTTTGGACAGAGAATATAGTTAATTGACAGTGAACTTGAATGGTATGTGTGAGACCCTAGAAATGATCCCCCAAAAAAAATTTTTGAAAAGACACACTATAGAGGATGTATGCTGGACAAATTCCTGTAACTGAATTTTATATCTATTTTAATGTCTGTTCTAAAATTTACAACATTTCTATTTGAAGAAATGCAACTTTGTGACACTTAGGGTTTGAAAACCTATGAAAATACAATTCACTTCCAAAGCACTAAAATGTATACAATAAAAGGAGATAATATATTGTAAGTGAATTGCATGTCAGGAATAAAAAAACTTGTTAAAACTTCTTCACACAAAATGCAGAATTGCTAAAAAGATGATTTTGGTGCTGGCTAAAAACTCTTTGTAAACTACTGCATTTAAAACAAAGATGTGATTTCTGTTTATTTTGAGGGTATTTTGTCCGTTTGAGTTTATACAGAGATAACTCAATCCAAAAGTATATGTGATAACTGGAATACCTAGGAATTATGCATCACTTCTAAGTAATTTTTTTATTATTTTTATTTTTTAATGTGAAAATACTGTACAGAGGGGTTACAATTAAATGGGCAAGATAATGAGTACATTTCTTATCAAGCATTGTAGCCTCCTCGTTTGTTACCCCTTCCCATCCCTTCCCATCCTCCGCCGCCCCCCCACCCTATCCTCCCAGCTACCCCCACCAAGACTGTTGTAAATTTCATTTTTCGACATAATGACTTGTACATCTCATTATTGCATTGGGTTCACCTGTATCCCTATTTTTCCTCATAATTAACCTTATTTGCAATATCTAGTATATGTCTGAGTCAAGCAGAAAAGGTCAGATAAGGTGATGTTAGGGAAATGAACCCTAAGATATATATTCAAATGTTTCTTTTTCTTTCATGCAATTGTTTCTAACACATTTATAAGATTATTTCTTTGTTGCTTTGTATGTCCCTTCCCCACAGTATTATCTCTGCTTTCACTGTATTTGATGTTGGTATAATTTGTGGAGGGGAAGGGGAAAAACTTCTAGGTAATTGAGAAACTTTTCTGGAAGAAACTTTTAGCAAATGACAGAAAACACAATTCTATGCATCTGCATTTTATGAAAGTCATATGTTACTTGTTCATTCGAATTGCTTATCTCTACTTTGTTAGGAAAAACATATTCTCAAGATAGCCAAAAGCAGTGAAAAGAACAAAATACACAATCATCTTGATTTATTTGTGAAAGTAACAAATGAAATAAAACAATTCCACTTAAGGGACTCCAATATTAGTGTATGTGAAGATGTTCCTGACTGCCAATATCCATTAAATTTTTGGAATTTTAATTTCTACTAATATATGAAAACTAGAGCAAGAAAACAAATAGAGACTTAGAGTGAATCAGCCTTGAAATCCTTTTCTTAATTGTTTTGAATTTGCAAAAGAATTGAAACTCCTTTACTTTGGAAATCATTTAAAATATTTATCACTTATGATAATTCAAATACCAAGCAAGAGTAATTTTATAGAATCATTATAAATATCCTTTTATTACTATTATAAAATAGAATTAAAAAAACAGTCCCAATATATGACCTACCTATCATTATTCTTAACTTCTAATCATTACCTAACTATCTTAAACAATCTAAATTGTCATATCTTTAACATAGACGTAAATATTCTATACTTTTTTACTTAACATTTTCCAGGGGTATGTATTCATGTTTCTAAGAAATGTTCACAGCAGTTAAAAGATGCTTTTGTGAAATTAATGTGATAAAATTTGTTGTTGTGGCTGTTGTTTGCAAGGCCTGGACATTGTCCCTAAACATTTTTATGCTCAAAGACAGCACTCCAGAACTAGAGGAAAAGAGCTAATTCCTGTTTTTAGTGGTTAATTGGAGATAAGAATCTAACAAGTACTTTTCTGTCTGGGCTAGTTTCGAAAACAATTCTAAGATCTCAGCACCCAGAATATCTCGTAATATAAGGGTGAGTTAGCGGCACTTGGGTTCATGAAGTTTTTTTTTTTAATTTTAATTTTAATTATATTTTAAGATGTTTGTTTCACTATGATGTATATCATTCTGCAAATAAATTTAGATATATGTATATTTCTCCTGGGTAAAGTAATGAACTCAAGGAAAATGTCCCTAAGGAGCCTGTCAATTCTAATATCACTGTTTGTCTCAAAATGCTTTAAATTCTACATCCTCTAATGTGGGCATAGGGTTATATTGTGGAACTTTTCTCCTCAGAGAGTGACTATTACCCTATTGCTTAACATGGACAAAGTATCTTCATACATAGACTGGGTGTGTGCAAATAAGAAGTGGTAGTTGAACAACGTTCTTAGCAGTCTGTACAGATGAAATGGAAATAGAGCAACTATGAACTCAAAAGGAATGTGCAAAAAAGACAAAGGAACGAAGTAGAATGTGCCAAGAAAAGCTGAAGTATAATTTCAAATAATGTGCTCAGGTGTGAGGATGTGTTCAAAGTACAGGTTCAGACAATGTAGTTGGATATCTTGGGCAGAAAACTGCTTTAAACTATTCTGGGATAATTGTACAAGTAGAAGCCCCTAACTCTGACTCTAATCAGCGACAACATCATCAACTTAGGGACTATTTTCCACGTGCAAAGTGAGAAAAAGAGGGCTGATCATAGTTAGTGTTCAAGTTGAAGCAATGACAATCACATAAATTTTCTTATAAGTCTTCATTTATTTTGGAGCATTAGAGTATGAAAAAGCCAAGTAAATATTCTGCATATACCTAAATTAAGTGGGACGTATTATATTGGTCTCTCTTTAACTTGGAAGTTATCAATTATGTCTTTTTATACACTAACTTTGGACAATTATCTGCTGTCAGTTATTTTCTTCTCTTACCTTTCTTTTGCCCTTCCACTTACATAATTATTATTTAAAGAGATATAACTGAGCTTGCATTTCTAAATTCTTCAAAATTATCTGAACTACTTCATACTTATGGCAGCATCCTATATCTTTCTCAAGGGAAATATTCTGTCACTATCATTTTTATCCTATATGATATTGGATATATTCCTGCCAAATTCAGTGCAAGATATATATTAGACTCATTCAGATATCTCAACACTTGTACCACCATAAAATACTATCTTACTTGGAAATCATGATATTAATATATCTGGGGAGTTGGCATCTGTCATTTTTGAATGGCCTTAAGTGATTCTTACATGCTATCATGATTTAAACTAATATACCACTCAGTAGATGAACGAATTGACAAAATGTGGTTTATATATATACAGAGGAATTCTATGCTTCCAATTCATAAGGAAATGGAAAGACTTGGAAAGATCCTACTAAGAAAAATAAGCAAGACACAAAGAAACAGATTCCATGGTTTCCCCCATTTGTAATAACCAGGAAATATCTAGGATAGTCCTAGCAGATGAGCAGAATGGCTCAATAGCTATGTGTATATGACCACATAAAATGATGCTGAGCAAAATAAACTCCTAGATATGGAAAGAGAAGTTTTTCTTTGTGGCTTTGTTTTTAATGTACCATGTGATTTCTTTTTTCTTTTGTTTTCCTCTATGGTTTGTCCATTGTTGTATTTGATTTCAGTATCCTGTGTATTGTATATACATTTATCTTCATTTGGCAAGGGAAGCAGAACAATAAAATGGCGAGACAAAGGACAAAAGGCAAACCAATGCAATAGACATACTCACAGGACAACATGTTGGAAATTTACATTACAACTTGTGAGGAGTATTGGGTGAATGAAGAGTGTGAGAAAAATAAGGGAGGGGGTAAAAATTTTGACGTTATGTATCCAGTACCTTATAATTACTGCAACCCCTTCTATATATCATCTTGACAATAAAATTAAGTTAAAAATGAGCTACATAAAATATAATTTCACTGTATCGGTATAGTAAATATTATTCTACGTGCATTACCTTTTAAAAAATGAACATTTTGCCTGCCAATTAAATTACCTTTCTTTATCGGAGGGACTTCAACGTGAATGTTATCAAACTATACAATATTTTCAGAATATACTTGCCATTATTTGAAAAAAAAAACATTATTTTAGTATTTTCTCATATTAAAACAGAATACAGTTCAATTCTATGGAAACTCCTAACGTTGAAAACTGACTAATTATTAAGAGGACAGAATATATCAGTTCCTCAACATTCCTATGACTATTAACTACTCATTTTCAAATTCTGAATATGCCATACCAGAGACATTCAAATCAGTACCTGTTTGAATTTTAATTAATTCAGCAATAGATGCAGTTTCCAATGAGGCATTACATATTTAAAAGTCAACAGAAAAAATAGACATGTTCGGTTGAGGATAAAACTATGAAGTATCTATAATAATTAATTCCTTAAGAGTAAACATTTGTTCATCAGAGTAAGCTATTATTTCTATGACAATCAATCCCAATTTTTTATGCCATAAATTCATCCTAGCCCAACAATTTCCAACTTTTAAGGTGCACCTTAAAATTCCCTAAATTCACATCATGACTACTTTATCAATATTGTGAAAAAATACTACACATCTGCTAATGTGATGCCCTTCTTATTGTGGAAAGAATGCTACACTACGCTTTGCTACATCATTTTCCCTGCAATGGTATTCTTGAGCTCAGTACTCTTGCAAATATTATTTATTTTTATTTTATTTTATTATATATATTATCTATCATAGATATTCAGGAGATCTGTATATCTTAATATTAAGATTTGAAGATTATGTTGCAAAGCCCACCCCGGCAGGAAGGTTCTTTAGATTCTTACCTCCAATAATCTCATAAGGAAAAGCCAGACCCAAGTGGCACTGAGGTTCAAGTGGTAGAGCAGTAGTTTGGAGCAGAAACAGGCTCTGGGACCGTGCCCAAGCCCAGAGATTAAGCCCTAGGACAAACCAAGCAACAAAAACAAAATAAAAACAAACCGAAAACCTAGCATGTTTCTCATTGTATACAGAGGTACATAATTAAGGAAATTTCTTCCTGTGTTATGTATAGGTAGAAAGAAAAGATGTCATATAATTACTCTCTTCATACCATGTTACACCAAAGTCTCAAAAGATTGCTCCTTTTCTATATTTATAAATTAATATAATCAATTTGTTGACAATTTGTCTAGATTATTCGCATTATCTTCTTAAACATGAACTGTTGGAATTATCTATTAACTAAGTTCTTATTATACTTCACTTGAAAGGATATTCTATTTTTTTGGGGGGGAGGTCCAGTCGTGGGGCCTGAATGCTGGGCCTGGGCACTGTCCCTCAGCTCTTCAGCTCAAGGCTAGTGCTCCACCATTTGAGCCACAGCGCCACTTCTGGCTTTTTTTCTTTTTGCTTATGTGGTACTGAGGAATCAAACCCAGGGCCTCAGGCATGCAAGGCAAGCGCTCTACCACTGAGCCACCTTCCCAGTCGAAAGAATATTCTAGTCAATTAGAATGCCAGAATCATTAGTGAATTTGTAAATTAAATCTTTTACTTGAAGAGAATTTCGTAGTATCCTATAGAATATTAAATTACAAACAAAAAATATCTATTTTAAATCTAAATTCTAATTTAGCCAGGTCTACACAGTCCTACATTAAATGTACTTTCCTATTTCATCAGGCTTAAAATTTTGTAATCTTTCATCATTTCTTGGCATTCTAACAGAATGATACTTACTTTTTCAAATTTTTGGTTGGGAATCATGACCTCTCTTGAATTTAGAAATGTTCTTTAATTAAGAGAACATTTAAAACACGACTGAGGATTATATATGAGTTGCATTTTAATAGGAAACTTGACTTCTCAAAGCATAATGACAAAATTAGCCCAAATTTCCAACTGTGTATTCCTATCTTGTTTATTTTTTATTCCTTTCTTGATTGGTTTTATTGAAACAAAATTATATTCTTCAAGTTGGCCAAAGTTTCTGATCAGCTCACATAACTTGGGAGTGGAGTCCATGGGGTCCATTAAATACAAGATCATGTCATTTTCATGTATTTTTCTATTTTTAAATTTATTATTTTTTTATTGGGAAAAAATTGTACAGAGGGATTGAAATTACCTGGGCAAGATAATGAGTACATTTCTTCTGAAGCGTTGTAACTTCCTATTTTGTTTCCCCTACCCATCTCTTCCCATTCTCCTCTTTTACCCCACCCAGTCCTCCTCCCCACCACCAAAGTTGTAAAGTTTGTTTTCGATATAACAACTTGTACATCTCATTGTTGCAATGGGTCCACCTGTATCCCTATTTAAACGATTTGTTTTTTCCCTTTCCCTCCACAAATTATACCAACATCAAATACAGAGAAAGCAGGGGTTATACCGTGGGGGAGGGAATACAAAGCAAGAAAGAAATAATCTTATAAACGTGTTAGAAACAATCCCATGAAAGGAAAAAAACATTTGCATACATATCTTTGGGTTCATTTCCCTAACATCAACTTATCTGACCTATTCTGCTTGACTCAGACATATACAAGTTACTGTAAATAAGGGAGACCATGGGACCTATGTTTCTTTGGGCCTGGCTTACTTCATTAATATAATTTTTTCCAAGTCTTTCCATTTCCTAACAAATGGAGCAATGTCATTCTTTCTGGTAGAGGCATAGAATTCCATTGTGTATATATACCACATTTTCTTGATCCACTCATCTACTGAGGGGCATCTGGGTTGGTTCCATATCTTAGCTATGGTAAATAATGATGCAATAAACATAGTCGTGCTGGAAGCTTTAGAGTGGTCTTGTTTGTGAATATTTGGGTAAATGCCAGAAAATGGGATTGCTGGGTCATAGGAGAGGTCTATGTGGAATCTTTTTAGGAATCTCCATATTTCTTTCCAAAGTGGTTGAAAAAGTTTACACTGCCACCAACAGTGCAGTAAGATTCCCATCTGTCCACATCCCCTTCAGCATCTGTTGTTATTAGAGTTCTTTTTTATAGCCATTTTAACTGGGATGAGGTGGTATTTCAATGCTGTTTTGATTTGCATTTATTTCATGGCTTGAGAATTTGAGCATTTCTTCATGTGTTTATTGGCCATCCTTCTTTACTCTTCAGAGAAATTTCTCTTTAAGCCTTGAGCCCACTTATTTAGTGGGCAGTTGATTCTTTGAAGATTTGTTGGTGGGGGATTTAATTTTTTAAGTTCCAGGTATATTTTAGATATGAGACCCTTTATGTTGTATGGCTAGTGAATATCTTCTCCCAATCAGTGGGCTTTTTAGTGATCTTGCAAGCTATGTCCTTTGCCAGGCAGAAGCTCTGCAATTGCATGCAATACAATTTGCCCAAACATTTTTTGATTTTTTGTGTTTCCGGGTCTCTATTAAGAAAATTTTGGCCTGTGCCAAGGAGACCTAGGGTTTCTCCTATTCCATCCTGTAATATTTTTAGAGTGTCTGCTTTGACTCCGAGGTCTTTAATCCATTTGAGTTGATTTTGGTGCAGGGTGATAAATAAGGATCTAGCTTTAGTTTTCTACAAGTAGTTAACCAATTTTGCCAGCACCATTTACTGAACAGGCTGTCTTTCTTATATTCTATTTTTTTAGCTCCCTTATCGACAATTAGATGCCTATGGGACTCTAGGTTCATTTCTAGGTTTTCAATTCTATTCCATTGGTCATCTTGGATGTTTTACTTCATATTTCCCTACTTAGATTCCCTTCAAGTTTGAATCTTGTCTTATTGCCCCAGCTAGCATTCTAATACTAATTTGAAGAGGAGTGGAGAGAGCAGACATCCTTATCTCTTTCCTGAATTAATGAGAAATGGCTTTAACTTTTCACCATTAATTATAATGCTGGCTGTAGGTTCGTCAATTCTTAGCAGAAAGAACAGCACTGGAGCAATATCAGTTCCAAATTTCAAACTATACTAATAAGCCATAGTAATTCAAACAGCTTGGTACTGGCACAAGAACAGTCCTGTGGACCAATGAAATAGGACTGAAATCTCAGAAATAAACCCACTGACCTATAGCCACCTAATCTTTGAAAAGGGAGCTAAAAATATAGAATGGAAGAAAGACAGCTTTTTCAGTAAATGGTGCTGGTAAAATTGGTTAAACACCTGTAGAAAACTAATGCTAGTTCTATCTATCTATCTATCTATCTATCTATCTATCTATCTATCTATCTATCTATCTATCTATCTATCTATCTATCTGTCTATCTATCTATCTATCTGTCTATCTATCTATCTATATTACCCTGCGTGATAATCAAATCAAAATGGATCAAAGACCTCAAAATAAAAGTAGACACCGTGAAAACATTACATGAAGGATAAGAGAAACTCTAGGACTTTTTAGCAGAGGCCAAAAATTTCTTAATAGAGAACCAGAAACAAATCAAATCAAAGAAAGGTTAGAGAATGGGATTGCATGAAACAGCAGAGCTGTTCATAGCAGAGCTATGAACAAGGTAAAGTTCATAGATAGCAAGATCAATAAAAAGCCCACTTACTGGGAGAAGTTCTTCATTAGTCATAAAACAGACAAATTCTTATATCTAAAATGTACTTAGGACTCAAAATCATAAATCCTCCAAAAACAAATCCTCAAAGGAACAGCTGCCCAATAACTAAGTGGGCTGAAGACTTAAAGAGAGACTTCTTTGAAGAGGAAATAAAAAGTGTCCATTAGACACATGAAGAAATACTCAATTTTTCTAGTCATAAAAGAAATGCAAATCAAAACATTGAGATTGCACCTCACTCCAGTTAGAATGGCTAAAATCAAGAAATGTAATAATGACAGATGCTGGTGGGGATGTATCTAAAAGGGAACCCTACTGCATTATTTGTAGATGTGTAAACTTGTTTAATCACTTTGGAAAGCAGTATGGAATTTCTTCAAAAGACTCCACCTAGAGCTCCCCAATGACCCAGCAACCTGACTTTTACACACTTACCCAAATGATCACAAAACTACCAGCACAACCATGTTTATTGCAGTATTAGTCACCATAGCTATGATATGGAACCAACCCCAATGCCCCTCAGTATATGAATGGTTCAAGAAAATGTGGTACACACACACACACACACACACACACACACACACACATACATACACATACACAACACACACACACACACACACACACACACACACACACACACACACACACACACACACACACACACACACTGGAATTCTATGCTTCCATCAGAAAGAATGACATTGCCCCATTTGTTAGGAAATGGAAAGACTTGGTAAAAATTATATTAAATGAAGTAAGCCAGACCAAAAGAAACATAAGACCCATGGTTTACCTTGTTTTACCTTTGTTTGCAAGGATTACTACATGTCTAGGACAAGTAGAGAAGATAAAAACTAGGTACATATGACCATAAAAGATGATCTTAAGCGAAATGTACTCCATGTCAGAGACACAAGTGGTTTTTCCTTTCATTCTTTTGTTTTTAGTATGCTTATAATGTACTATGTGATCCTTTTGTACTTTATTCCCCCACGATAAACCCCTGTTTTCACTGTATTTGATTCCAGTGTTCTGCACCATATATATATATACATATATATATATATATATATATATACATATATATATATATATATGTATATATATATATATGTAATTTGGGCAGTGGAAGGGATATAGCAGAATGCTTATATGGGGATGCAGGTTGACCATTGTGACAATGAGTTGTACAGCACACTGTGTCGAAAATGAATTTACAATGTCAGGCAGGGGTCGAGGAGGGAGGAGTTGGAGATATGGGGAGGGAAAAGATGGTAGGGGAAAAACAAAGGAGGAGGTAACAATGCTG
This sequence comes from Dipodomys spectabilis, assembly GCF_019054845.1. NCBI lineage: Eukaryota > Metazoa > Chordata > Mammalia > Rodentia > Heteromyidae > Dipodomys > Dipodomys spectabilis. The sequence continues at coordinate 14,618 of NW_024872099.1, forward strand.
TATAGGAAATGTACTCATTATCTAGTCCTGTAACTCTGAGGCCTCTGTACAGTATTTTTACAATAAAAATATATTTAAAAATATCTGCCCGCTGTAAATTTCCAGTGCTGCCCTCGGAATTGCATTTTCTACCTATTCTGGCTGTGGTTAGGTCCACCTGCCCAATTGATCAGTGGTCTTCAAGGCATCTTGGTCCTGCAGTGTCAGTTGGAACCAGGCCAAGGAAAGGACAAAACAACTTCCAGGACATGGTTTCTTCATTGCCCATGCAACTAGGATTGCAAGCAGAATTTCTCTGAATTTGACTCCAGAAAACAATCAGTGAATCAAAAGGCAAGTCCACCAAACACCTCATTCCCCCCCCCCATTTGCTCCTTTCTCCCTCCCTCAGAAAGTACAAAATAATTTTGCAGGTTTTGATACACACACAAAATGCCCACCATCTCCCCTGGTAAACTTGGTTTTAAGTCACTAAGTCATATCAACGGATAATGCTGCATTCATTATTCTGGACAACATCTTCAGGTTGTTTGATGCTTTAATTTTTTGTTGTTGTTATTGATGTTGTTGGTTGGGGGGCCTGAACTCTGGGTCTGGGTGCTGTCCCGGAGCTGTTCAGCTCATTGCTAGCTCACTACCACTTTAGCCACAGTGCCACTTCCAGTTTTTTCTCCTTATGTGGTGCTGAGGAATTGAACCCAAAACCTCATGCATGCAAGACAAGCACTGTACCACAAGTCTTCATCCAGCCCTACTGATTTAATTCTTTAAAATTTCTTTTTGTCAGTCATGGGCCTTGAACTCAGGGCTTGTGTATTAACATATCCCAGAGTTCTTCAGCTCAAGGGGAGGCCTCTCCCAATTGAGCCACAGTGCCACTTCCTGTTTGGAGATAATTGACTCACAG
>NW_024872100.1:0-30116 GCF_019054845.1 Dipodomys spectabilis
TTGTGGTTTTCCGGCTTACTCTGCCCATTTGCGATGAAAATAACACCAGTTTTGTGCTAGAACAGTAACTTAAGGCAAGTATCAACCAAAGTCTGAATTTGCACAGTCAATAGTCTGCAGATGCAATCTAGTTCAACCGATACCTCTATTCAATATCAAACATCTATATATTAATGGGCAATGGACCGCAAATAAGAATTTGATAAACCATAAATTATTAGGGTTAGGGAGAGTTGTGGGTAAAAAATAGGAATAGTGTGATGTGGGAAGGTACAGGGAGAGTTAACTTAACTAAGTCCTAGACTCAAAGCAGGAAATAGGTTGGATAGGTTGAAAGTAGAGAGATAGAAAGCAAGAAGAAAGAGAAAGGAATAAAAAAAGAGACTAGGAAAAAAATAGAAAAATAAAAATTAATAATATGCAGAAACTAGAACAAACTATTCAAAGAACGTGAATATAATGAGAGAAAGGGAGGGATATAAAGGAGATGTGAAAAACTTAAAAATAAAAATACTTAAAATATTATATAGGTATAAAGAGGTAGTACTGCTATTACGGAATTTAAGTCTCAGAGGTTTTGAATTGAGTAATAAATTTGTGGCTTAAGTGTGTACACAATGGGGGATAGGGTTTTAGAGTCAACTACGGGTTTATGTGAGGATATACAGAACAACAATTAAGTCCCATAAAGAAGAAAAAAAGAGGGAAAAAGGTCAGAAGGATAAGGAAGAAAGAAAAAAAAAGATCAGAAGTTCAGTCAAGCTAAGCAAAAAACAAAAAGAAAAAAAAATTTAAAGGGAAATAAAAAGAAAGAAAACGCACACACACATGTATCACTAAAATGAAGATTATAAGGGGGAAAAAAGTTTCTAGAAAACAATTTTATTCAAAAAAGTTAAAAATTAAAATAAAGTTTGAGAAAAGAAAAAAAATTGTTGTAAAACGTATGAAGAAGAAGAAGAAAAAAGTTCTTTGATTTTTGGGGGAGGGTTAGGAAATATCCTGTATCTCCCTTGTGTCTGTAATCAGCCTCTGGTTGCAGTCTATGGTCGGCTTGTGGTCCTGTGGCTGGGTTGATTTCTTAAGTCAGTTTGTTTGGACAGGCAGAAAAATGCTCTATTTTACCCAGGATTTTGTGATCCTCCTCCCAAGTTAGTTCAATGGGAGGGGGGTCTGCTTCTATTACCACAAAAGAGAGAGATGGCTTTTTCCTCAAGTTTGGAGATGCTGTGATGAGGCTAGGTTCTGGGTAGAGTTGAGGCCTTTCAGGAAACAGTAGCTTTTCCCAGGGGCTAGTTTGTGAGAAACTCACAGAGCCCAGCCTGGAGACACTCTCAGGGTTTCTGTTTACTGATGTAGAGGCTGCTAAAGGTAGGGGAAGCCTCTGGTTCTGATTTCCCAGTGAAGAAAACCACCCCTAGGGCTGGCACCCGAACTGGGTGACTTTTCCCTGGGTGGAGCTGAGTCTGGCAGTTCACGCCATAAAGTGCTTGTGACCTGATAAATGACTCCTTTTATTCCAAGGCCTGAGTTGGAGCTAGCAGCTCCGCCAAGCTTTGTTGGTATCCAAGATGGAGATCTCCGGTACTGGGGGGGGGGAGGGGTGGCCTTCCCTCCTCTGCTCCCTGCGAAGGAGTGAGGACGTCAGGCTTCTATTCACGCCGAGTCTTGGTTCCTGGGTCGTCTCTGGTCTGCGAACTGCAGGATGAAGATGGCTGTTCCTTGTCGGTTCTTGCTGGTGTTGAGTGGAATCCGCTCGCCGGCCGCGTTTGGCTCTTTTGTCCCAGACTCTCTCTTTTTCAGGTATGGTGGTACGGCCACCGCTTCAGTGGAAGCGGCGGCCACTGCTGGCAAGAGCTCAGATCTGTCTCCTTGCCTGGATTTTCCCTCTCTGGCCTAACTCTCTGTCTTGTGATGGCACACTTGGTGTGATTCTCTGGCTTAGGACTGTTCACTGGAACTCTAAAACTGCTTTCTATGCGAGAGCTTGTTGAGCCTTGAGCTTCTCCTCTGCCATCTTCCAGGAACTCCTCTGAATGCCAGTTTCTGTAACCTGCTGTAGGCTGTCTAGAAGGAAAAGGGGACAGCTGACTTTGGAATCCTTTGATTGGGACAAATTAAATACCATGTTTTCCAGGGTTTTATCATGAAGTTGGCAATTTCCACTAACACCTGGGATTATGGGTCAAATTAGACGGACCATTTCAGCCACCAAACAATGACATTCAAAGCACCACAGGCAGAGTTCCCTAGCCAGATGGTCTCCTGCTATGAACATCATGCCTTGACTGCCTTTCTCTGGCAGCTGTTGATTCTATTCCTGCTCTTCTAGGGTGACCACCACAATCGAGGACATCGGGGGGGGGGCAGAGATTGTGACCACACCATCCCCAGCTTGCCTGCTGTGAGCAGAGATGATTCCCAGCATCTGCACTGGACTCTTGGAGATTCAGAAACCCGGGATCCTTCGAGGATCCTTTCTCTGCAACATGAATCTTGGGGGCCGGATATGGTAGACCATCCTGGCTAGCCCCAGGGGGAGAAGAGGAAGCCCCTTCAGCCAGGCCTTCAGCTCAAGGCAACCTCGTTCACACCTGTGTGGGGAATTGAGTGCCACAGAGATGGTCAGCCGCTGGACAGAGATCTTTGAGAAGATAGGCATCCCAGAGGCCCCGGAATCCAGCGAGTACATCGTGGCTCACTTCCTTGGAGCCAAAACAGTTAAGTGCAGTGGCACCAGGAGGGCGGGAAGTGGGAGGACAGAGAACTGTGGAAGAGCTACATCAGGCTTCCCCCCCACCAGGATGCTTAGCTGTATCAGATGGGACTTTTCTGTAGTATTGTCGTAGGAAGATGCTCATTTATTTATCCAAAAAACAGTTAGGGTGTGACCCAGGCTCTGGGGGGTCCATAGACAATGAAAGGTTCCAGTGCTGGTTCCACAGTACATGAAGAATCCTTGGTTTGAGCTGGATGCCGATGCTTCACACCTGTCATCCTAGCTACTAAGAGGCTGAGATGGGAGGATAGAGGCTTAAGGCCGGGGCAGGAAAGCCTGTAAGACTGTTATGTCCAACTAACTAACAAAAAGAAAACAGCAGAAGTGGATGTGTGGCTGAAGCTGTAGTCTGTTGGCCTTGAGTAAAAAGGCTCAGTCACATAACCCAGGTTCTGAGTTCAAGGCCCAGGAGTGAGAGAAAGAAAGGAAAGGGAAAGAGGAGGGAATTACAGAGAGAGAAAAGGAAGAAAGGAAGGAAGAAGGAAGAACATGCAAGCCTTGGTTTGGAGTCCCTGGATCAAGGAGCCAACCATTCACATCTCTGTGGGGACAGTTTCAGAGAATAAAGGCAGTATGTAGGACCAAGCCACAGACCCCTCAGCAACTTCATGACATCCAGAAGCCTGGTGGTCACCGAGTGCAGAGGGAAGCAGCCTCGATTAGACCCTTGGGCTCAGGGTGGGTCACCAGGTTTCAATCATCTCCGGCCCCAAGGAGTTTATTTTCTGGTCAGATAAGAAGGAAATGTCTAAGGGCTAGGGAGGTGTTGGGGTGATGGAGTGTCAAGAGGGGGGAGCAAGGGATACAAAGGAAGATGAAGAGGGAGGATGATCCCAGTTCAGGTGTGTCAGGACCTCGCCTGTCAACCTAGACCATCACTGATAGAGCTTTTGACCAAGCCACATTGCAATTAAATGTCTTGGTGCCCGTTGACCACCTGGCTATCATCTACCTCAGGATGCCTGTGCAGTATGACTTTGGGGACTGGGATTTCCAGGCTCAATCTGAAGGTCACATCCCCGGTGTTCATTTCTCGACCAGAGAAAGAGGTAAGCATGCCACTGGCACAGGACAGACAGGGAATGAGGGCGGGAGTCGGGTTCAGTGGTGCCCCAAGTCTTCCTCGAGTGGGCGTTAAGACCCTGTGATTGCCATTCTCAGAGGCAGAGGTGGGTGTCTTTGCTGGCTCAGCCTTTAGTCTAGATGGCAGATCTGGGACTCAGAGAGGGCCAACTGAAGGTGGGGAAAGGTTGGGTAGAGGCTGGTGGGAAAACTAGAGGCACTAGGCTCTGAGCATTGTTGTTTCTTTGAGGATACTCACCACCTAGGAACATTCCTGGGATGGATGAGCCCTTTTCTCCTTTCCAAGAGAGAGGGACCATTGGCCCAGAAATCCTTTCGTTCCCACATCTTGTGGTTGGATAACTAGAACTCACCTCACTGCTCAGTACTGAGGCAGTACAGTGAGAGATCCTGAGTCTTTGATAAGGTCAGGGGATCCTCAGTATGAGATTGTACTTGAATGTCCTAACTAGGTGCACGGTCAGTCCCATCTAAGACTTTCATGATGTAGGACATAGAATCTAAAGAATCAGGGCATGATGGGGCCTGTTCTGTGGGTTTTGAGTATTATATGTTAACTTCGAGCTCCCATGTGCCCAACTGCTTCTCTTTCTTGGGTGGGTCTCTGCTAGAAAAAGCATGAAACTAGGAACTGGGTCCTATCCCTTGGCTTTGATGCTGAAAGCTAGCACACTACCATTTGAGCCACAGCTCCACATTCAACTTTTTTGGGGTGTTTAATTGAAGATAATGAGTTCTCATAGACTTTGCTGCCAAGGGTTGCATGCAACTACAGTCCTCAGATCTCAGTCTCCTGAGGGGATAGGATGACAAGCATGGAAAATATCTTTCACTGGATGCCAGTAGCTCATGGCTGTCATCCTAGGTACTCAGGAGCTGAGATCTGAGGACCATATGTCAAAGCCAGCCGGGTCTGGATAGACCCTGAGACTCTTGTCAAAAGGAACTGACAGAAAACCGGAAGTGGTGCTGTGGCTCTAGTAGTTGAGTGCTTGCTTTGAGCTGAAGAGATGAAGGACAGCACCCAGACCCAGAGTTCAAGCCCCCACAACAGAAAAAAAGGAAGAAAGTAAGACATCTTTGCCTGCAAAGCGTGGGGGAGGTGGGGGGCAGGCAGGCAGATGCTGTGTTTGGGAGACTAAGTGATGGCATCACTGTACAGACATTTCTATGAACTCCCCAATTTTGCCCCAGTTTGAAGCCACAGCTTCAGGAGGACGTGGCCTGTAGCAGGCAGGGATTGAGTGAATGGGTGCAGGGGTGGGATTGTTGTGTCTGTATTCTCTCCATTGAAGGTTGGATTTGGATGCTGGGTGTCAGAGTCTGAAGTGACGGTTTGCAAGAAGTTTGTGGCCTGACAAATTGGGTTTCCTCTGGGTATATAAAGGTGGCTGAAGCTGGGCGCCGCTGGTGCTCACAACTGTCATCCTCGCTACTCATAAAGCTGTGAAGATCATGGTTCAAAGCCAGCTTGGGCAGGAAAGTCTGTGAGATTCGATGGCCAATGGACCACCAGAGAACAGGAAGTAGTGCTGTGGTTCAATTGGGGAGTGCTCATCTTCAGCTGAAGAGCTGAGGGACACTACCCTGGCCTGGAGTTCAAACCCCATGACCAACAACAAAATAAGAGGTGACTAAGTTTTCTGTATAGCTGTGTGTATGGTAGGAAATTCTATGCTGGGTTGTGAGATATTTCAGATATGTGAGAGGCTCATTGTTTTATCTACAGTGGGTCTGAAGTCGAGAGTGCCAGCTTCTTGGGGATGGGATGTGACCCTAATGGAGGGAGTTCATGGTTCCGTTCTCAGGGACTGCTGAAGCCTTGGGCTATACATGTGTGTGTGTGTGTGTGTGTGTGTGTGTGTGTGTGTGTGTGTGTGTGTATCTGTGTCTGTGTCTGTGTCTATGTCTGTGTGTGTGTGTCCATCTGTCTGTGTCTGCGTCTGTGTGTGTTTGGAGGTAGAAAAAGTGGCCTTGAATTCAGGGCCTAGGTGCTGTGCCTGAGTTTTGTGCTCAAAGCTATTGCTCTGACTCTTGAGCCACAGCTCCACCTCTGGCTATTTGGTGGTTCACTGTAGATAAGAACCTCACAGACTTTCCTGCATGAGCTGGCTTTGAACAGTGATCCTCAGATGTCAGCCTCCTAAGTAACTAGGATGACAGACAGGAGCCACTTGAGCTGGCTTTGTGTGTGTGTGTGTGTGTGTGTGTGTGTGAGTGTGTGTGTGTGTGTGTGTAGAAGTGGGTTGTAACAAGGAGCAACTGAATCTTTGATAACTTCTAACCACTGTCTTTGGGGGGTGAATGGGCTTTATGGCTGAGGTCTGGGGGCCTGGAAGGGTGAGACTTGAAGGGGACTCAGGACCGCTAAATTATAAGATGAAGGGATTTTTGTGCCCTGGAACTGTTCACTCCCTTGGGCCTGGTTGGTGACAGAGGGAGATTGGGAGGACCTAGGGGTGGGGCCCACAGGGGGTGGCTCCCCAGGGCAACAGTGAACCTGGCCAGCACTTAGTATGGATGTGAGCCCCGTTAGTATGGAGCATATTTGCATGGGTCAGACTCTGGGTCTTCTCATCATGACGTCTGATGGGAGAGGCCAACCCTGTTTTAAATATTGACCTGTGATCTTCAGATCTCAGCCTCCTAAGTATCTAGCATTATAGGCATGAGCCTCTGGCAGCGGGCCTCTGATTATTTTCGGTATATTAGGGTTTGAACTCAAGGCCTTAAGCTTTCCAGTCAGGTCTTCTACCACAGGAGCCAAGCCTTTCTGTCTTGGTCATTTCTGAGATAGAGACTCAATATATGCTCAGGCTGGGCTGGATTGTGGTCCTCCTGTGACAGGAATTGGTCACCATGCCTGGTCCTTCTCTAGTTGGTATGCTAGACATATAACGCCATGCTCAGTCATCGGTTGGTTAGATGGATTGTCCCAAACTCTTAATCCATGGCAGCTGATTCTTGACCACAGTTGAAGCTCTGCATTGGGCCTCAACCCTCTGACCTCAGTCTCCTCACAGGACAGTTGTGAGGAAAGAAGGGATCAATACAGGGGGATCTGTGGGGCAGAAACAGGCATTGAGGGAGTGGTCATCATATATGGTTCTTGGCAATTATGTGAGCATATGACAGGAAGATACCTGGAAAGAGCTCAGGTGGGGCCTATTATTTATCGTGATGCAGGTATGGGATTATGAAACAAAACATGGCTCTCTTTCATCCTTATCCTATCCCCATGAGGAAAAGGATCTTTCACTGTGTTCAGTTTTGCAGCTGGGGAAAACGAGGCATGGAGAAGCTGGATGGCTTACTCATTTCCCCCAGTTTACAGGAAGCTCTGCCTGACTTCTCTGCCATGCTCCCTAGGACAATGAGTGCTATTCAGTCCACTTCTTGTGGTGGGAAGTCCACTTATTTTCAGTTGTGGGGCTTGAACTCTGGGCGTGGACGCTGTCTCCAAGCTCCTCAGATAAAGGCTAGCACTCTACCACTTGAGCCACAGCACCACTTCCGGTTTCCTGGTGGTTCTTTGGAGATAAGAGTCTCACAGACATTCCTGCCTGGGCTGCTATGAACCATGATCCTCATATCTCAGCCTCCTGTGTAGTTACCATTATAGGCCTGTGCCACTGACACCCGGCTAAAGTATATTTCTGACTCTCTCTCTCTCTCACTCTCTCACAGGAACTGGTTGAATGGGTGTTGGAGGAGGTGGCCCAGGGTCTCCATGTGGCTGTGACTCACGGTGTCCCTCTCATTCTGGAGGTGGGCTGTGGTTTAGGAGCTGTCTCGCTCAGCCTGTTGAACTAGCTCCTTGAGGTAAGCTCCTCAAGGAGGATCCCGGGATAGACTGTGATGGTTATTCCTTGTCAGTGCATCTGGTGAGACCTTCCCCAATACCCTCTGCTAAGACATTAAAAGGAAAGTGGATGAGGAAGTGTTCCATTGTCCAACTGCACAGCACGATCCCAGGCCTCTGATCTTCACCGCCACCTATCTGGCCAGACCCTGATTATAAGAAAATGAATTCACTCTATGTCTACTTCGCTTTGCTGGGGTGTGTTGTTTCGGGGAGGGGGGGCGGTGTGCAGCGGAAAGAAATGAGAAATAATATCTCCTGGGGAACATTTGTTCTTGTGACAGAGCCAAGTCATTGCTGTGGATAAGGAAGAATCCACCATCAGACTGACCCAGAACCATGCTCAAAGGTATGTAGGCTGTTGAAGTATCAAACCCATCCATGTCTGCTTCCCACTCACAACAAGGGGGGTGCAGTGAGGGTGGCCCGGCACTGGCCCTAGGGGATTATACATGGATGGTGGCGGTCAGGTGCCAGTGGCTCTCACCCGTCATCCTGGCTATTCAGAAGGCTGAGGACTGATGGTTATGACTAAGAGCCAGCCCAGGCAGGAGAGTCTGAGGGATTCTAATCTCCCATAAACCACCTCTTCCCCCACAAAAAGGCAGATGTGGTGCTGTCGCTCAAGGGTTAGAGCCTCAGCCTTGAGTAAAAGAAACTCAAGGCATGAATCCAAGACCTAGGACTCACAAAAAAAAATAAATGAATAATGGGCACCTGTTATCTTACAACCAAAAAGGATGGATTCAGTCTTCTCGCCGGTACTTGTAGCCAAAGGTAAGGGGCTTCCCTTGATGTTCCACTAAACCTCTCCTTCTCTCTATTATCTCTCCCGGCTTCAGTTCTGGGATAGAATTCAGATCATCATACTTGGTGTGACCTTATGTACCCTATCCTGCCCACCTTCCTTGGGGTGGAGATCCTGGATATATTCACCACTGGGAGAATGAAGCACCAGAGTGATGTGGGTAGGTATCCCAGAAACTCAAACACATACACACACTCACCTAGCCAACTCAGACTAACCTTTTCCAAAGGCACTTTATCTCCTTGGATTAACTGACCTAGGAGAGGAACTTGATCCCCTGTAAATGATTATTTTAACTAGGGCTTGCTAGTTGACATGAGATAAACAAAATCTCAAAAGAAAGGCCCTGGTGCCTGTCACCTCTGGCTCAGGATCACACCTAACAACCTGGCTACTCGAGAGGCAGAGATCTGAGGATCAAAAATTGAAGCCAGCCATAAGCTGCAAAGTCAGTGAGACTCTACTCTCCATGGAACCACCAAAAAGCCAGAAGTGGAGCTGTGGCTCAAGTGATAGAGTACCAGCCTTGAGCACAAAAACTCAGAGAGACAGCTTCCAGACCCTCAGTTCAAGCCCACACAAAGAAATGGCCCTATTTGTTGCCTCCAGATTGCCTGGGCCTCGAGTGCCTTGTCATAGAGTTAAATACAGCACCAGTCCTTGGGTAGTATATCAGAGCCTTCAGAAAGAAATTGGATGGTGGAAGCCAGGCCTTCCCCTTTGTGTGCTCTCAACCCACATCAACTGGAAGGCAGAACATAATAATACTGGCAGCTTGCAGAGTGGAAAAGATCCTCCTCTGCCAGGGTTTTTGGAGTGGTCTTCATAGAGACAGCACTTGGAATGGGGTATTGCTTAACAAGGAGGATCTGTCAAGAAGCACAGAGAGCAAAGATGCTGTAAATAAAGGACAACATAGCAGAGTGTGTTCATTTCCAGCCAGGGCTGCTGTTGAGAAACTCGGTAAATATGTGCAAGACTGTGCTGAGACAAGTCCAAGGGGTCACAGAAGAACAGCTTTGCAAGGTTGGGATTGTGTCTTAGCAGTACTGGGCTTGCATGGCACACAGGAAACCCTAGTTTTGATTACTAGGTTCCGCATACACAGAAAAAGCCAGAAGTCGCACCTTGGCTCAGGTGGAAGAGTGCTGGCCTCGAGCAAAAGCAACTCGGGGACAGTGCCTGGGCCACGAGGTCAAGCCCCAGGACTGTCAATATAAAACAGCATTCCACGCTGGGTGACAAGTGGATGGCTATGCCGTGTAGCTCTTAGTAGATCAATCCATGCATTGTGTCTCCTTCTTTGACAGCGGGGATCTGAACACTCCTGTCCTGAGCACTCCTGGACCCATGTATCAGCAACCTTCCCAACATTTTCCACTGGGACATGGAGCAGCTGGCCCCAGAAATTCTCAGGTACTGGTGGGGTTCGGCGGGGGGATACAGGGCAGGCTGCCGAACACCTAGTGGTCTGATCTGCCCCGGAAGACCAGGCCATCCAGAGGAGGCGGATGAGATGTTAGAGAGGTGTAGTGATGTGAAGGGGGCCCTTTAATACCCATGGCCCTACCCCAATTCTGAGCCTCCATTTGCCATGCCTGAGGGAGGTAGAGGAGTGTCTAGGTGGTAGTCTTTAGAGGAGAATGAGTTGGAAATTCTAAAGAATGAGAAACCATAAGTCCCGCTCTGGTGGCTCACACCTGTCATCCTGGTTACTTGGGAGGCTGAGATCCAGAAGATCTTGTTTCCCAGCCCAGGCAGGAAAGTCCCATGAGAGTCTCATCTCCAATCTCCAACCAAAAGTGGTGCCATGGCTCAAGTGGTAGAGCACTGTCCTTGAGCAAAAATCATCATCGGGGACAGTACCCAAGCCATGATTTCAATCCCCTCAACCAAAAAACAAAAACAAAAAAGAATGCACCCCTTGCTTGCAAGAGATGGTGAAGGAGTGCGGTTGCTGTGGTTGGAAGAACAGGTGCTGGCCTCACTGTACAGACATTTCTAAGAACTCCCCAGGTTTGCCCCAGTGTGAAGTCACAGCAGGGTGTGCATTGCCTTACCAAGAACTCAAGAGGTTGTGTCCTATCTTACCTAAGGAGTGGACGAATGAGAGCAAGGGTGGGAGGGTAGTGTCAATTTTATTCTCTCCATCCAAGGAAGAATGGTTTTGGATGCTGGTGCCAAAGTCTGAAGTGAAGGGTTGCATGTGCTTTGTGGCCTGACAAGTTGGGTTTCCCCTGGGTCTAAGAAGGTGGTTGAAGCCAGGCGCCGCTGGTGGCTGACAAATGACATCCTAGCTACTCAGGAGGCTGAGATCTGAGGATGACAGTTCAAAGCCAGGTTGGGCAGGAAAGTCTGAGAGACTTTATCTCCAGTGAACCACCAGAAAACCGGAAGTGATGCTATGGCTACAGTGGTAGAGTGCACACCTTCAGCTGAAGAGCTGAGGGACTACACACAGGCCCAAAGTTCAAACCTCATGACCGACAACCAAAAATAAGGTGGCTGACTTTTCTTCATAGCAGTGAGTACAGTAGGAAGTGCCATGCTGAGTTATGAGCCATTCCAGATGTGTGAGAGACTCTGAGTTTTGTCTACATTTGATATGAGGACTGTAGAGCCATCTTTCTGGGGGTTAGGATTTTCAGGTGATCAGGGACTGCTGAGGCCTTGCCTTACTCTTGTGTGTGTGTGTGTGTGTGTGTGTGTGTGTGTGTATTTCCCTCATCTCTGTCCACTTCCAGGGTGCCTATCTGCCTCTTCCTGAACTAGGATGGTGCCCCTCCTCCCTAGTAACCTTGCATTCAGCCCCCTATGAGGGTCTACAATGAGTCCTAAATTGCCAGAGACCTGCATATACCAGCTTTTCTTTGGGGCCCAAGTCCGGCTGTCCATATCTTTGGCTGCCTCCAGGGGATTCTGAATCAGCAGGGTCAGCTGGCATGTGTTCTCCCCTGCCTCTGGGGTGGCAGGGTCAGTAATGCGTTGTTCAGTCATTTTCCTCTGGCTGCATATCCCACTCCCAGCAGGCTGGCAGTGGAGTGGGGGAAGGGTGGTTTCCAGTGGCTCTGGCCAGATCGACCTTGATAGCTTACTGAAGGCTGCCCAAGCAAGGATGATCTGGGGCTACATGGGAGGTGAAGCCAAGGTTGCTTGGAAGTGTTAGTAAGTATCAAAGAAAAGTCAAGGTACCTTATCACAGGCAAGTCTATCTTCTGGGCCCAGCTGGGCCTCTCAGGTCCTTCTAGACAATTCCGGATGCCCAGAATACAGAGGCACAGACTTTAGATTCCAGGACCAGGTAACTGTGGGATAAGGGACTGGTATGTACCAGTATCTCAATGTACTGGGGCATTAGCCTTGACCTGGCTATGCCCCACTTGTGTAAGTTCACTTCTTAGCCCATGGCCACACACCAGCTACTTCTGCTGTGGAAGGGGCAAGATCAGAAATGAGATCTAAGATGACCAAAATCTGGATTTATGGCCGGAGTCGGGTGGGGGGGTGTCTTTAAAAAATCTTAGAGCTGGAACTCAGAGCTTAGCACTGTCCCTGAGCTACCTTTGCTCAAAGCTAACACTCTAACACTTGGAACACAACTTAGGTTTCATCTTTTTTAGTAGTTCAGTAGACAGAAGTTTCTCACATATTTTCCTGCCTGGGATGGCTTTATGTTGCCACCCTAAGAGCTCAGCCCCTTGAGTAGCTAGGATTGCTGGTATGAGCCACGGGCACCTGCTAAGGTTGTGTGTGTGTGAGAGTGTGTGTGTGTGTGTGTGTGTGTGTGTGTGTGTGTGTGTGTGTCCCGGGGCTTAAACTCAGAGCCTAGGTGCTATCCTTTAGCTTGTTTGCACAAGGTTGGTGCTGTACCACTTGAACTACAGTAGCTCACTTCCCATCTTTTTGGTGATTTATTGGAGATAAGAATCTACCCAGGCTAGCTTTTAATCTTGATTGATCCTCTGGTTTCAGCCTTGAGTAGCCAGGATTATAGCCACTGGCATCCAGCTGCAAGGGTATCTTTTCATACTCTCTTCTATTGTAACAGCTGTCTACTTGCCCTGGCCAAGATCTCTGACCTCCATAACAGCTCCCACCAGCCCCTGATTGTGTGGAAACCACAAAGGTCAAACTGATCCCATTTCTTTGTCCTCAGGGGAGAAGGTTATGTTTCGTCTGAAGCCTGGGATAGGAGTGGTGGCTGTAGATTGGTGCTTAGCTGGGAAAGAGGTAGTCTGATTTAGCCAAGAAGGTAAGTGTGGCCAAATGCTAATAGCTCATGTCTCATATTCCTAGCTCCTCAGGAGTATGAAATCTGAGGATTGTCATTCAGAGGAAGCGCAGCAAGAAATGTCTGTGCGACTCTCCTCTCCCAAGAACCACCTGAAAGCTGGAAGAAAAGATGTGGCTCAAGTGGTAGAGAGCTAGCCCTGAATGAAAAAAGGGAGGGACAGAGCCTGGGCCCTGAGTTCAAGCCTTAGTACCAAGATGCATACTTGCTCATCCACACACAAACACACACCACACACACACAAACACACACACATACACACACATACAGAGGAAGGTAGTAATGATGAGCTGAGCTAGAACTGGGGGCAGTCCTGAGGCATAGTCAAAGTAAACTCTCAAGCCAAATCAAGTGGTTTCTCCCTAAGTCTTTCTTGGGCTGAGGGGTCTCGGCCATGGCAGTAAGTTCCATAGAACCTACCCCTCTATCTGTGCATGGGGCCATAGGACCAAGGGAAGGACACTAGGGATGCTCGTTTGTAGTTGGCCCACGATTGCAGATCTTAATCTGCACCCAAGCACTGGTGAGGAAAGCAGGACTCTGAGCCCTGAGATTCCTGGGATAGCGACTGCTACAAGCAGCAGCCAGTAGGCTGTGGATTCCTGAGCCTACAAGGCTTTCATGAGCCCAACTCAACACCTGCCCAAGGTGTGCCTGACAAATTCACACATTTGTGATACCCGAATGAGTGGACGTTATTTGGTGTGGCATCTTGTACCTCCTGCCCCTCCTGGCCCAGAATCCTGGTCTGAGATGGCGATTTACTGCTCAGATCCACATTGCACCCATGACAGATGCAATTCTGATGATCTCCATGCCCCAAGGCTCGATCTTTCTCTGTTACTGTGGCCCGCTCTGTATGCAATGGCCTCCAAACAGGCTCCACTCAAGACTTGTAGAACACCTACACATTGGGAGAACCTCAGGGGGCCAACTGGAAACTACTTTACCTAGAGCCACACAGTGAGGTCCAAGCAGACCAGGTGTTGGTCACAGGGCTCGAACTCTGGACGTGGGCTCTGTCCCAGCTCTTAAGCTTACCACTTGAGCTACAGAATTACGTCCGGTCCTCTGGAGGTTCCTTGAAGATCAGAGTCTCCCGGACATTCCTGCCTGGGCTGGAATTGAACTGCGATCCTCAGATCTCAGCCTCCTGAGGAGGTAGGAGGACAGGTATGAGCCACAGGTGCCCAGCTGATCTGGCCTTTCACCAGAGTGGACTAGGAGCTCCTGAAAGCTATTCTTTATTTTTCTGTGCCAGTACTGGGCTTGAACTCAGGGTCTGGTCTCTGGTCTCTTAACTTTTTCCCTCAAGGTTAGCACTCTCCCACTTGAGCCTCAGCTCCATTTCTGGTATTTGGTAGTTCATTTGCAAGAAGAGTCTCACTAACTTTCCTCTCCTGATCTGGCTTGACCCTCGATCTCTATCTCAGTCTCCTGAGTAACTAGGATTTACAGGGTTTGAGCCACTGGTGGCATTGGGCTAGAAGCTTTTCTTAAGCAAGAGTTCTTCCCTGCGTTTGCCCTGACTCCTCCATGCAATGGATGCCTGAGGGTTAGGAGCTGTGAAAAATAGGCTTCCAGCCACAGGAAATGGCTGGGGTCTCTGGTGTAAAGCCAAGCTAATCTTCCCCCTGGGCCCCATTCTAGGACCCCACCCTCTGCCCTGTGACTTAAGTACAAACCTTGACCCAGCCTTGAATGTCCTAGCAGACTTTTCTGAAGCCACAGAGCCTTCATTCCAACACCACCACCTGCTCTACAGCACACCTTAGGACCTTTGTCCATGCTGTACCTACTGCCTGAGGCTCTCTTTCCTGTATCCACATCTTAGAACTCCTGTTGAATTTTGGCACTGGATATATCACCTCCTGGAACAAGTCTTTGCTTCCCTTCTACCTCTTTTGTTATATTGAGTTGGTAGATATGGAATTTTTGCAGGCTGACTGGCAAATGCTCTATCTTGGTGTGTGTGTGTGTGTGTGTGTGTGTGTGTGTGTGTGTGTGTGTGTGTGTGTGTGTGTGTGTGTGTGTGTGTGTGTGTGTGTGTGTGTGTGTGTGTGTGTGTGTGTGTGTGTGTGTGTGTGTGTGTGTGTGTGCCTCTCCTGGGTTTGAATTAATGGCCTGGATGCTATCCTATCCCTAACTTTTGTGTTCAAGGCTAGCACTTTACTACTTGAACTACAGTTCTATTTCTGACTTTGGGGGTGTTTAATTGGAGAAAAGGTTCTCATATAGACTTTCTTGCCTGCAATTCGGATCCTTAGATCTCAGCTTCCTGAGTAACTTCCAAGGGTGAGCCACCAGCACCTGCCTTCTACCCTACCTCTTACATATAACCTTGGCCTTCCTCTGAGTCCCAGAAAAAATATGCCTCAAAAGGTTCACATCTTTTTGTGCCAGTCTTGTAGCTTGAAATCAGGGTCTGGGCAAGTTCTTGAGCTTCTTTTGCTCAAGGGTATCACTTAAGCCACAATGCGACTTTTGGCTTTTGCTGTTTCTGTGGTACTGAGGAATCGAACCGAGGATTTAGTGCATGCTAGGCAAGCACTCTACAACTAAGCCACATTCGCAGCCCAAGGCTCACTTCTAATGGGAGTTATGAGGGTGGGATTTATTGACATACCTCTTTCGGCATAGAAATCGCTGACTATTTCATATCTTTACCAAGATTTGGGAGCAGCCTGTGACTAGGCAATGAGGAATGATAAGTGAGTGATAGTGACCAGGCACCAGAGGTCTAGGCTCACAGCCTACAGAGGGATAGAGAATATGGAGCCAGAAACTTTGACAACTCCTACAGTCTAGGAACTGTGGTCTCCCTGGAGGCAGTGGCCGTCTTCTAATTATCCCAATGGGACACCTCAGCCAGAACATCAAGCTTCAGTTATTAAATGGCATACAAGGATGCTTTGTTCAAGTTGCCGGCTCACACTTCGTACTCTTCAGGGCTTGTCTCAGCTTGCCCAGGTTGGGGGTCTGGGCATTGGCAACTTGCTGAATGCCCATCATCCATGCATCATCCATCCATACACAGAGACATGGAGTTATTGCCTCCTTTTGGGGGGGCAGTTCCGTGTTGTACTATCAGCCTAGGCCCTGTCCCTGAGCTCCTTTTGCTCAAGGGTATTGCCACCGCCCCATTCATTTTTTTTTTTTTCTGTAATCTCTTAGAAATAAGAGGGTCGCGGACTTTCCTGCCCCGGTTGAATTCAAATTGGCATTCTCTACATCTCAGCCTCCTGAGGAGCTAGGATTGCAGGCAGGAGCCCCTGGGTCCTAGTTTTCTTTTCTTCTTCTTCTTTTTGTAATCATAACGATCTGAAATCTTCACGGTGTTATTCCAATGGTTTGCATTAGAAGAAAACTACCCAGGCTTGGAGTTTGAATGCCAGGACTGCCACCCACAAATGGAAGGAGATCCTGACAAACTCATTCCTATTCATGTGAATGCTAATGGAATGTTATAAAAGTAATAATTAAATTTGCGGTTAATTCATGATTCTATTTTAGAATGCCACGCAAAAATTATTGGATTTATATCTGCCATTGTAGCACCATGGTGTGATTTCCCCTAATGGAAGGATATTGAATACGTTTTAATTAATGCTTCTATAAGTATAAAACCAGGATACTTTATTAAATGAAGGCATAATTTCATAACTAATAATCGGTAATAATGTATATAATTTAATATCCTCACATTCCCTCTCTCTTTATGCATATATATATATGTATATATATATATATATATATACACATCTATCTATGTATCTATCTACCTATCTATCTACCTATCTATCTATCTATCTACCAGTCTACACAATTGATCTGTTTATACTTTTGTCACTACTGGCACTACTGGGGCTCAGTGGTATAGTGCTTGCCTAGTACATACAAAGCCTTGGGTTCAATCCTCACTACAATGTGCATAGAAAAATCCAGAAGTTGTGCTGTCACTCAAGCAACGGAGCACTAGCTTTGAGCATAAAAGCATAGGGACTGTGTCTAGACTCTTACTCAACACCCAGGAACGGCACCAAAATAAGATAGAATGTTCTGACTGCAACTATATAACGATTGCACTGCAAATACCTCATCACAGAGCAAGCCAGAAGTCTGATGCTGACAGCTGCCATCTAACCTGACTTAGCCAGAGGTAAACGGCTGAAACCCAGCTCCACAGAACCAAATGGTGCTGGCTCCATCACCTTTGTCATGCAAGATACTCGGGGGCTGAGATCTGACACTGGTGGGTTTAAAACCCAGCCCTGATAGGAAGTCGGTGAAATTCTGAACTGTGGCACATAGTGGTAGAGTTCTAGCCTTGAGCAAAAGATCATAGGACAGTACTCCCAAACTTTCAGTGAAATTCCCGTGGCTGACTCCACCTCCCCCCAAAAACCCATCCCTCTTAATCATTAGATGTGAACTTTATCTGGTTTGTTATGTGTTTCTGAAAAAATGGTACTGAGGAAAGCACCCTAACACTGACAGCTTGTGGGATACAGCTATGTGATGAGTCCTTCATGAGGTGTTATGTGCTGAGTCCTCCACGGGGTAAATTCTTTCACTTGGTCCTTGTAAGGGCTCCAGAAGTCAGATGATTGTGCAGATGAGAATCTTGAGGCTCAAATATGTCCCAATGTCAGTGCCAATTGTGTATGTACCTAACTCTACTGAGTTGTCTCCTGCAGACAATTGTTTTGGTTTATTTTTCTTGGTCGTGAACCTTGAACTCAGGACCTAGCCACTGAACCATGTGGAGCCAAGAAGCCCCTTGCAACAGAGTGTTACAGTCTAGGCATCTGTAGCTGAGGTCTGTCATCCTATCTACTCAGGAAGCTGGTATTTGACAACCTCGGTTCCAAACTATCCCAGACACAAATGGTCCCATGAGACTATTATCTCCTATTCACCACTTAGAAACTTGAGGTGGCAGCTGGGTGCCAATAACTCACACCATCATCCTAGCTACTCAGGAGCCTGAGAGCTGAGGATCACTTTCCAAAGCCAGCCTGGGCATGGAATTCCTTGAGAGGCTTCTCTCCAGTGAATTAACAAAAACCTGCAGGGGTGCTGTAGCTCAAGTGGTAGAGCACTTGTATTTAGCTGAAGGGGGCAAGGACAGCACCCAGGCCTAGACTTCAATTCTTCTGACTTACAAGAAAATAAAGAAAGAAACCTGAAGTCGATTGCTAGGAATGTGTCTTAGGGTAGAGTGCTTTCATTCTATGAATACCTGGGCTTGATTAGTACCACATCACTAGAATAAAGCCTGAAGTGGCTCTGTGGCTAAAGTGGAAGAGTGCTATCTTTGTACAGGAGAAACTCAGGTACAGTGTTCAGGTCCTGACTTCAAGCTCCAGGACAAGTGTATGCACACACATTCGTGCACACACACACACACACACACACACACACACACACACACACACACACACACACACACAGATACCAGAAGTGATTTTGTGACACCAAAAGTTAAAGCATTGAGCTTCTGTTCTGAGCTCATGGTCAGCACCCAGGCCCTGTATTCAACCCCAAAACCTAGCCACCCAGGGCCCAACTAGGAGAGGTCAAAGGTTTTAAAACTTGATGAGCTTCACCAGCTCTAGATGACAGGAAGTATTGTGATATTACACATGTGCTTAGATTTAGCAAGCTTCCAGAAACTGGGAAGGCACCGTTGCCAATCATGAATCATTTTATAAGGTTCAGCTTCCTTGTTGTCTGGCAGAAAGACCCTTGAATTTATTGTAGCAAGTTATTTCAACACTGGAACATAGACTAACAAAGACAGGATAAGTGCAGGGAACTTGGCCTTCCACAGGAGGTGGCACAAATGGAGGCTTCCTGTCAAAATAGCACTGAGGAGAGAGATAACTTGAGTTTCAAAAGGGCATTTTTTCTCCTAGGTTTCAGAGCCCACCCACACTCCTGCTCACTAATTGGCCTAGATGGAGTTGTTTGTTACACAGCTGTACAGGTGTGATGATTTTGTCTGCCTGTTCCAACAATGAGGCAGACTTCCTCCAGCAGTCCCTGGTGTCGAGAAAACCTCAGGCTACACTGGTATCGGGGAGCCCCGGAACATGCACTGTCTTGAAAGCACTGTCTGTGCTACCAAATCATTTTATTCAAAGCAATTTTCCTAGCTTGGTGCCTTTCATCATAGGGATTCTGGACCATCACCGATAGAAATACATGCATACATATATGGGGAGACAGGGAGTTACTTTTTTTTTTTGGCAGGTTCAGGGGTGGTATTATGAGCCTAGGCACATTTCCTGAGCTCCTTTTGCTCAATGGTATCACTCTGTCCTTGAGCCACAGCCACACTCATGGCAATTTTTTTTATTTCTGGGATCCCACAGAAATAACAGTGCTGTGGACTTTCTTGTCCTGGCTGAATTCAAACTGGCATTCTCTACCTCTCAGACTTATGAAGAGCTAGGATTACAGGCAGGCACAAATGACACCTGGCTTTCTTTTCTTCTTGTTCTTTTTTCATTGTGACAAACTGAAATCTTCACAGTGTCATTATAATGGTTTGCATTTTGAAGTAAACTACCCAGGCCTGGAGTTCGAATGCCAGGACTGCCTCCTACAAATGGAGGGAGATCTTGAGAAAATCTTCACTATTCATGTGAATGTTTAATGGAGTGTTATAAAAGTAATAATTATATTTGCAATTAATTCATGATTCTCTTATACAATGCCACACAAAAAGTATTGGATTATGTCTTCCATTCTAGCACCATGGTGTGATAGTCCCAATTAAGGAATACTGACTACATTTACATTAATGCTTCAATAAGTATTCAACCATGATACTTCATTAAATGGAGGTATAATTTAATAATAATTCATAATATATATAATTTAATATCCTCACATAGTCTCTCTCTCATATATAGCCAACTACTCATCTATCTATCTATCTCTATATCAATCTCAATCTCTATATCTATATCTATCAACCACTACTATGGCTTGTTCTCAGGTCCTCAGAACTGGCTGGCAGCTCAGTTTGCAAAGGGCTTTTTCTCTACACTGACCTTTTCACGAAAAAATAAGGGTAATAAATGTCATAGGGAATAAACCCATGTATGTAAATAGATCTCATATATGAATATTATTTATCAGTGCTGGGGCTTGAATTCGGGCCCTGGAGACTGGGCTGAAATTGTTGTATTCAATGATAGTGAGCTTCTTCTGCCCCACAGTAACACAGAATTGCCCAGGCCCTGAGTTCAAATTCCAGGTCTTCCAGAAAAATGGTGCAAATTCCAAGCCAGGGCCTTAATTTTTTTTGGCCAGGCCTGGAGCTTGAACTCAGCTTGTGGCAACTCTGTCTCAACTTCTATCATCCTAGGCTGGGGTGCAGCCTCTGGACCCACAGCCCATCCTAAGATCCTATGACCCGAGTTCAAATCTTGGGACTCGGTAAAAAAAAAAAGGAGAAGTGCTGGGAAGGTGGGTCAGTAATAGAGTGATTAGCTTGCATGCACAAGGCCCTGGGTTTGATTCCTCAGCACCACATAAGCAGAAAAAATGTAGAGGTAGTGCTATGGCTCAAGTGGTAGAGCGATAGTCTTGAGCTGAATAGTTGATGGACAGCACCCAGATTCAGAGTTCTGGGCCCAATACCGAAAAAAAAAAGAAGAACAAAGAGCGGGGGTGAAAAAGGAGAAGGATACAACTGAGAAGTTCCAGAAGGCGGTTTTACATAGTTTATTCCTTTGCATTGCAACCATCCTGGTTCTAAATGACAGGGCCCAGAAAGTGTACATGACCTTGTACTGCTGAAGTTTGGTGGACTATCATGGAATCCATAGCCAAAACCAGCAACCTAGGCCCGGGGTGCGAATCTCTGGACTGCCACCTACGAATGGTGGGAGATCCTAAGAAATACATTCCGATATACATCCATACGAATGGAATGTTGTAAAGTAACAATTACATTAGTAGTGTATGATTATATTATAAAATTATGCACAATAATTATAGTACACTGACTAATTTTCAATTAATACTTTGTTATGTATTCAACCACCATTCTTAAATAAAGGAAGGAATAATTTATCGATAAGTGGTAGTAATATAGTATATAAAATCAAATAATATACAGATATCCTTGTCTTGTTTTATACAAACAATCTATATACCTGTTTCTACATTTGTTATTCCTGGGGCTCAGTGGTAGAGTGCTTGCCTGGTACATACAAAGCCCTGGGTTCGATTCCTCTCTACTGTGTGCACAGAAACATCCAGAAGTCATGCTGTTACTCAAACAGCCGAGCACTAGCTTAGCATAAAAGCTTAGGGACTGTGTCTAGACTCTTACTCAAGACACAGGAATGGCATAAAAAAAAGATAGAGTGTTCTGACTGCAGCTATATAAGGATAACACTGCAAATACCTCCTCACAGAGCAAGCTGGGAGTCTGAAGCTGATGGTTGGCATCTAACCTGACTTAGCCAGAGGTTAACAGCTGCAACCCAGCACCATGGAACCAGACACTGCTGGCTCACCCTTAGCTGCTCGGGGGATGAGATCAGACACTGGTAGGTTGAAAACTCAGCCCTGGCAGGAAGTCTGCCCGACTATAAGCTGTGCCTCAAAGTGGTAGAGATGTAGGCTTGAGGAAAAGATCTCAGGACAGTACCTCCAAACTATGAGTGCAATCCCCGAGGCTGATGACCCTATCCACAAAAAAGTCCTTTCTAAACCATTAGATGTGAACTTGTGTGGTTTGTGACATGTATCTGAAAGAATGGTGATACTGATGAAAGCACCCAAATTCTAATGACAGTTTGTGGGATACATCTATGTGATGAGTCCTTCCAGGGGTGCTAGGTCGTTCATGGGGTACTGTGTGCTGAATCCTTCACAGGGTCCTACATACTGAGTCCTTCATGAGTTTTATTGGTTCATCTGGTCCTTATAAGAGCTACAGAAGTAAGATAATTGTGCAGAGGCTCATATATGTCCCCAAGGCAGGGCCGAATTTATGTGTACACCGAGCTCTAGTGACTTGTCTCCTGCAGACAATTGTTTTGGTTTAGTTTTCTCCATCATGAACCTTGAACTCAGAGCCTAGTTGCTGACTTTTTTCTTGGGCTCATGGCTAATGTTCTACCATATGGAGCCTAGGACATCTTTGCAGCAAAGTGTCAAGGCTTAGGTGTCTTTAGCTGAGGTCTATCATCCTGCCTGCTCAGGATGCTGAAGATCTTGGTTCAAAATTATCCCAGATCATGGTCCAAAGCCAGCCTGGTCAGGAAATTCCTTGAGATGGTTATTTCCAATAAACTACCAGAAAGCCTAAAGGGGTGCTGTAGCTCAAGTGGTAGAGCACTACACATGAGCTGAAGAGGTCAGAGGCAGCACCCAGGCTGAGACTTCAACTCCTTCAACTTACAAGAAAAGAAAGAAAGAAACCAGAAGTGGAGCACTGGGAAATTTTCTTAGAGGTAGACTGCTTTGCATGTGTGAAACCCAGGGTTAAATTCACAGTACCACATCCCAAGGGAAAAAAAAGCCTGAAGTGGCTGTGTGGCTCAATTGGTAGAGTGCTGTCCTTGTACAGGAGAAAAACTCAGAGTGGTTAGGAACCGAGTTCAAGCACCAAGACTGGTGTATGCACACATACACACACACACACACACACACACACACACACACACACACACACAGACACACACACACACAAACGGAGGCACCGTTGCCAATAATGAATAATTTCATTAAGTTCAGCTCCCTAATTGTTTGCCAGAAGGACTCTTGAATTAGTGGTAGCAGTTTGTTCCAACACTGAAACATAGGCTTACAAAGACAGGATGAGTGCAGAGAACTTTGACTGCCACGGGAGATGGCACAAATGAAGACTTCCTGTCAAAACAGAGCACTGGGAGGAAAGATAGCTTGTGGTGTAGAGCACATGGACAGCAAAGATGACACTGAGAGGGGGTTGAGTGGACAGAGCCTAATTTACTGTAGAGCACATGGGCAGCAAAGATGGCACTGGGAAAGAGTAGAATGAGCAGAACCCAATTTACTGTAGAGCACGTGGGCAGCCAAGATGGCGCTGAGAGAGAGTAGATTGGGCAGAGCCCAATTGATCTTCTGATCAGTGCCTAAACAGCCCGCGAAGGCTCAGGTTAATGATAGGGGGTGAACTTGACAGTGATTGGTTCGTCTTCCACCCTTGCCATGCCACCCACCCTTTTTGGCTTTAAAAAGGGCTGCTCTCTGTTAATAAAAGAGTTTTTCTTTTTTGTTTAATTTAATTTAATTTTTTTTGTGAACATACTGTACAGAGGGGTTACAATTACATCGGCAGCATAATGCGTACATTTCTTATCAAGCATTGCAGCCACCTCTTTGTTTACCCTTCACATCCCTTCCTAGCCTCTGCCCCAATCTCCCCCCTCCCCCCCCCACACCAACTTTATAAAGCTCGTTTCGACATGACAACTTGTACTTCTCATTGTTGCAACAGGTCCACCTGTATCCTTAAACGACTTGTTTTTCCCCATCTCCTCCACAAGTTATACTGACATCAAATATAGTGAAAACAGGGGTTATACTGTGGGGGAGGGACATACAAAGCAACAAAGAGATAATCTTATAAATGCATTAGAAACAAATGCATGAAAGAAAAAAAACATTAAAATACATATCTAAGGGTTCATTTTTCTAACATCACATTATCTGACCTTTTCTGCTTGACTCATACATATACTAGATATTGCAAATAAGGGAAACCATGGGACCTATGTTTATTTGGGCCTGGATTACTTCACTTAATATAATTTTTTCCAAGCCTTTCCATTTCGTAACAAATGGGGAAATGCCATTCTTTCTGATGGAGGCATAGAATTCCATTGTGTATATATACCACATTTTCTTGATCCATTCATCTACTGAGGGACATCTGGGTTGGTTCCATATCTTAGCTATGGTAAATAATGCTGCAATAAACATAGTTGTGCTGGTAGCTTTAGTGTGGTCTTTTTTGTAAACATTAGGGTAAATGCCCAAAAGTGGGATTGCTGGGTCATAGGGGAGCTCTATGTGAAGTCTTTTGAGGAACCTCCATAGTGCTTTCCAAAGTAGTTGAACAAGTTTACATTCCCACCAACAATGAAGTAAGGTTCCCTTCTGTCCACATCCCCTCCAGCATCTGTTGTTGTTAGAGTTCTTGATTTTTGCCATTCTAACTGGAGTGAGGTGGTATCTCAATGTTGTTTTGACTTGCATTTCTTTTATGCCTAGGGATGTTGAGCATTTCTTCATGTGTCTATTGGCCATCTTTCTTTCTTCTTCAGAGAAGTTTCTCTTCAAGTCTTTAGCCCACTTATTTATTGGGCAGTTGTTTCTTTGAAGATTTGTTGTTGGGGGATTTAATTTTTTGAGTTCCAAGTCTATTTTAGATATGAGACCGTTTTCTGTTGTATGGCTAGTGAAGATCTTCTCCCAATCCGTGGGCTTTCTGTTGATCTTGCTAGCTATGTCCTTTGTCATGCAGAAGCTCTGCAACTTCATGCAATCCCATTTGTCCAAACTTTCTTTGATTTGTTGTGTTTCCGGTCTCTATTCAGAAAACCCTCTTTGCAGATGACATGATCTTGTATTTAAAGAATCCCATAGACTCCACTCCCAAATTATTCAAGCTGATTCAAAACTTTGGCAAAGTAGCAGGGTATAAAATTAACCCCCCAAAATCAATGGCTTTTCTGTATGCCAACAATGAGAAAAGTGTGGCTGAAATTAGGAAAGCAACTCCATTTGTAATAGCCCCACAAAAAATAAAATACCTAGGAATTAACTTAACCAAAAAGTGAAGGACCTCTATGATGAAAACTTTAAAATCTTGAAAAAGGAAATCAAAACAGAACTTAGAAAATAGCCAAACCCTCCCATGCTCCTGGATTGGAAAGATTAACATCGTGGAAATGGCAATACTTCCCAAGGCTATCTACAAATTCATCGCAATACCTCTCAAAATTCCAAACTCATTCTTCAAGGAAATAGAAGAGGCAATCCAAAAATTTATATGGAACAATAAAAGACCCCAAATAGCAAAAACGCTCCTCAACGGAAAGAACACTCGTGGAAGAATATCAATACCAAATTTCAAACTCTACTATAAAGCCATAGTAAACAAAACAGCTTGGTACTGGCATAAGAACAGATATCAGGACCAATGGAATAGAATTGAAACCCAGAAATGAACCTACAGACCTATAGCCAACTAATCTTTGATAAGGGAGCTAAAACAATAGAATGGAAGAAAGACAGCCTCTTCAGTAAATGGTGCTGGCAAAATTGGTTAACTACTTGTAGAAAACTAAAGCTAGATCCTTATATATCACCCTGCACCAGAATCAACTCCAAATGGATCAAAGACCTCGAAATCAAAGCAGACACTCTGAAAACATTACAGGATGGAATAAAAGAGTTTTTCTACCTGCTGGATTTGGCTCCCCGCTGTGTCTGATTGTCTCCCAGGCTGAGGGAGGCTGGGGAATGGGCGAGCGCCACACTTACCTTTGCTAGGACCCCTTCCGTCTTTTGTGGGACGGACGAAGACCCAACATTGGGGTAATAAGAGGCCTTTTTCTCCTGACCTTCAGAGCCTGCCCACACATATCCTCCCTAATTGCCCCACATGAATTGTTTGTTACAGAGCTGTACAGGAGTGTGGCTTTTTCTCTACCTGTTCCAACAATGAGGCAGACTTTCTCCAGCAGCCTGGGGTATGAAGAACCCCTCAGGCTACACTGGGAACATTGAGGGGAGCCAAGGAACATGCACCATCTTGAAAGTACTCTCTGTGCTATGAAATCTTTCTATTCAAAGCAAATTTCTTATCTGGGTGCCTTTCTTCATAGGGAATCTGGATGTTCACCGATACAAATACATGGATACATTCACAGACACATGGAGCTACTGGCTCTTTTTTTGTGGCAATTCCTGAGGCTTGAACTGTGAGCCTAGACATTTTCCCTGAGCATCTTTTGCTCAAGGAAGCATTTTATTGTGTCTTAAACCATGATTACCCTAGGCTGGGTGCAGCTTTTACACCCACAGATGATTCAGGTATCCTAGGAACCAAGTTCAACTCCCAGTTCTTGCAAAAAAACAAAAACAAAAAAAAACAAAAACAAAACAAAAAACCCCATCAAACTAACAAAAACGGAGGAGGAAAAGACCAGGAAGTTTTATACAACAGTTTTACCTTTGATTCCTTAGTACTGTGACCCTCCTGGGTCTCAATTACTTGGCTTGAAAATTGTACATGACCTTGCATGGTCTCAGGCTGGAGGCTGTCAGTGAAGCCTGAGTCCAACCCAGACACCTAGGCCCTGAGTTCGATCCCGGGACTGCACACGGCTGAAGATCTAGGAAACTTGTTCATATCTATAGGAATACAAATACAATGTCTGAAATGTACTAATTAAATTACAAATTAGCTAGTCATTCCAGTATATGATTGTAAGCAATAAATATAGGTCATTGATTAATTAATACTTTATTAAGTCTCCTACTGTGATTAATTAATGGAGTTATAATTATATACCAAATAATTGGTAATAATATAATATATAAAAATAAGATACAGACATCACTCAATAACTGGCCCGTACTGCGACCACGTGAGGCAGGACAGACTTGCCGAGTGGTACTAATTGGATGAAGGACCCACTAAGTTCGTCATAGCAGGAGTGAGACAAAACCTGAGTGAGCTTCTACCTGATATTATAGACCGAGTCCAACAGAGTGTTCACCGCAAGTCACCAGCAGGGGACCTCCGAGATCAGTTTGTAAAGCTACTGGTTTTGGAAAGGATGAATGCAGACCACCACACAGCCTGCATGGGATTGAGAGAGTGTTCCCTGAGCACATGGGTGGTGGCCTCCCAGGATGTGGAACACAACAGCCCCAGGCCCAATCACTATCTTTACCTTTACAGGCTCAGACATCTGCAGGCTTTTACCCAGGCTCTGGCATCCCAGGGCCAAGGAACCCCAAGGCCATCAGGGAGAGGGACTTGTTTTAAATGCCGACAGGAGGGCTCCTTTAAGCGGGACTGCTCAAAACAATCCCCCCTGCCCTCCACCCATTGCCAACCAGCCCGGGGGGTCCAAACCACTCCCTACACCCTGCCACAGGTGCAGGAAGGGATACCATTGGAAAAAGGATTGTCGATCCAAATTTGATTTAGATAGGAAGCCTTTAAGCTAGGGGAGGGGCATCCTCCAGCCCCGTTAGCTCAAGGAGGATCCCCCTCTGCTGTAAGGCCCAGGCAGCCTCATGGCAGGACGACCCAGGCCCATTGGACCATACCCCTGAGGGAAGGACTCCACCCTAAAATGAGTATTTTCATAGGTGTAAAGCAGTTTCACTGCCTAATTGACGTGAGGGCATATTGAACCATACTCAGGGAGGAGGAAGTTCCCTAGGACTGGAAGCTTGCACACGGGCCCCCGATATTGGGGGTAGGGGGCAAATCCCAGTCCAAAGAGTCGGTCGCCCTTATGAAATGGACTAGCTTAGATGGAGAGCAGGGAAAGATATGCCCTTTAGTGACAAAAAACCTCACCGCCAATTTACTAGGGCAAGACATGCTAAGACAAATGGATGCTGTGGTCACTACAGACCATCGAGCATCCTATGATGATATCCTGGATGGAGTAAAATCACAAAGACTTAAACAGGATCTAGAGGGAGTTAAGAAAAAGAATTTTTTAAATTTCATAAGTACAGAGAAGAACATAAGGAACTCACTTGGGTGCACCCCCAATCCTAAAGGCAATTGTCCCCCAAGTACCTCCCATTAGGTGGAAACCTAGAAGTCCTATTTGGGTGGAGCAGTGGCCATTGACCTAACCTAAACTTGTAGCATGCTACTTTTTGGTGGAGGAACAGATAAAACTTGGGCACATACTTCTTTCTGTGAGTCCTTGGAATGCACCTGTATATTTGTTATCCGAAAAGCATCCGGGCTTGGTTCATGCTCCAAGATCTACATAAGGTAACTGAAAGGATAGAGCTAGTAGGAATTCCCTAAGAGGAATGCCCTGGACTCCCGCTTCAGAATATACCTTGGTTGTAATTGATATTAAAGATAGTTTTTTTTTTGATCCCCTTGCATCTGGATGACTGCAAGAAATTTGCCTTCTCCATCCCTTCTCTTAATTTTTTCCCATCCTGATCGGGGGTTTGAATGGACGTTGCTGCCACAGGGAATGGCCAATAGCCTGGCCTTTTGCTAACAATACTTGGCCACACTTTTAGGGCCTGTGCTGGGTTCAGACACCTCCCTTGCCTATGCCTACATGGATGAAATAATTCTGGGGCACCAAGACCTTGGCCGCCTGGAGGGCCTTCTAGCCCAGGTTCTCATCATATTAAAAAAGGGGGGGGTTTACCATAGCCTTAAATAAAATTCAAATGGTACCTCCTTTTAAGGTGTTCGGATCCCACCTTACCTTGACTCAGGCCAGCCCCCTTAAGCCTTTGCTGGATATTCCAGCATCTCTGTCCCTAACCCAACTTCAAAGTCTTTTAGGGGAAATAAATTGGCTGTTTCCATGGGTTCCCATCCCTAAAATAGTCTTGTGCCCTTATTCACCCGACTAAAAGACAGGACACCCCAAGAAGTTATTATAATTACAAGCAGCCATCAGGCAACATTTTTACAGTTCCAAAGAGCCCTAGATGAACTTTCCCTGAAAAGGTATTGTATTCTTAAGCCCATTTCCCTCTCGTTGTTTGCAGGTGTTACATTGATTTCTGCAGTTTTAAGTCAAAGGGGGGGAGCCATTAGAGTGGGTTCACACTCCCCTGGGGGGCACACCTCAGGTGTACTCTCAGGCAGACCAACTTGCCGATGCTATTATCAAGGGAAGGACCCAATCCCAAAGGCATTATGTCTTTGACCCTCACTCCATTGTTTTTCCTTTTCGGATGGCAGACGTTGAGTGTTCACTTGAGCCAATGCTCAACTTGCTCTCTCCCTGGAAGGGTTTCTAGGTCAAATTGACTGCCATTATGGGTCATCTAAATGGACCGTCATGTTATGGTGACTTCCCCTCATAATGCCTTCTCTATTTTCTCTTACACCTATTCCTGGCGCTTTCCATGTTTTTACTGATGGAGGTAAAACAGGCTCTCCGTATGCAGCCTTTGAGGAGGAACAAAAGACCCCAAGCCAACAAAGATTTCAACCTTGTCAAGGGTCAGCACAATAAAAAGAAATGTTTGCTGTAATTATGGTCCTTCGGGACATTCAAAAACCCCTTGATTTGTATTCTGATAGTTTATATAATTAACTTGCTCCCTCATATTCCCCAGGCACATATTAAGCTGGATGGAAACCCTGTTTTCCCATTTTGGACACCCTTAAGTGCCTATTAGATGGACGGGGAGCCCCTATTCATATTCAACATTTGAGAGGGCATTCAAAACTTCCTGGGTTTTTATCCATGGGCAATAATTGGACAGACCAGTTAGCTACTGGCCACAAGCTTTAATGTTACAAGAGGCCACCCGTTTACATGATTTAACCCACAATAATTGGAGAGGTTTTCAACATAGATTTCCTCAGATTCCTGTAAAGGACCTCAAAAGGAGAGTACATACCCATAAAACATGCCAGCCCTTCTTAAAAGAACCCCCGCTCCAACCACCAGGGGTAAATCCCAGAGGCCTCAAACCCAATGTCCTCTGGCAAACTAATGTGACTCATTTTCCAGCCTTTGGTAAGCTTAAATATATATTTGTTTCTATAGATACCTATTCAGGAGCATGTTGGGCTACAGCACATACAGGAGAAAGAACTAAACATTCAGAAGCACATTTTCTTCAATGCTTTGCTACCTTGGGTCTACTAGCACAAGTTAAAACTATAATGGACATTGTTTTGTTAGTAAAGCAATGTCATAGTTCTTTGACAGATGGCATATTACTCATACAGAAATCCCTATAATCTCCAAGGCCACGCAATTATAGAAATAAGTGGGGAGTTAACCCCCATATATAGTTACAGATAGCTTTCTTTACCATTAACATTTTAAATTTTTCAAAAGGGGCAATTGAATCCAGGTTTTAGAAGCACTGGGGACAACTAAATCCTAAGCCCCAAGTGAAAGTCAGGTGGAAGGACCCCCTGACACAACAATGGAGCAGACCTGACCCCCTAGTTACCATGGGCAGGGGATTCAGATATGTTTTTCCCATAGGAGAGATAGCCCCCATTTGGATCCCAGCCAGGAACTTT